>NW_028321886.1:301323-602647 GCF_036245765.1 Copidosoma floridanum | reverse complement strand
AGGAGCCCGAGGAAGGTAAGATTGTGTTGATCATCTCGGTCTGATTGCTCGAGAGTGAGATTTTTTTTTTATACTTTCTTTCACTCTCTGTTTCGTTGTTATTTTTTACTTTGGTCAGGTTTTACCGTAATGGTCCGAACACGTGGTACTGGTTTCTTTCCATGATTTGCTCTTCGTCAATTAGGACTTTGTTGCAACAATTCCAATGAAAATGACAAGAAAGTGTTAACGAGTTTGAGACTTTGTATTAATTCACCGTCAGGGTTTTGACGGAAAAAGAAAGTTTATCCGGGCACTAGACAGGATACTCCAGCTTCGTTCGAGTGACAAAAGCGAAAGAAGTTCTGCACAAATTATTAAACTTTCCACCGAGCTTTTGGGCTGAAACAGCGGCAGCGGGTACCTTTGCAAACCCGGACAATGGACTGAACTGATTTTCAACTTGGTACAATAATGGCTATACGCGGAGCGGCATAAAGCAACAGCTGCTGCTGCTACGAAATTTCAGAGCATCGTTGATACACGTATAGCACTAGAAAGTCGTAATGGATTTCTCTTGAAATTATTGCTTCTTAGTTTCGCTCCTTTATCGTTACGATGTTGCCCTGCAAACTTTTGCATTATAATGTAAAAAAGAAACGAATAAGTTTTGTTTGAACGTATTCACCGAGAAATAAATACATTCTCAGTAACAAAATCTTAGATTTAAGAGGTCGAAACAAAAAATGAACGGCAAAAAAGTAGTTTTGGAAACTAAAATGTTATTTTGGATAATAGTCAAGCATTTAAGCCGGAAGAAGAAGAGATTCCTATCGTAAATAATAAGCAACTATACAAGCAACAACACGTGTTTGACTAAAGTACACCAAAATTTTACAACTCCATCTCAAAGCGAGACTATGAATACATCATGCACGAGCAGAGAGTCCAGACCCAAAACCGACTGCAATGCGCAATATTCAAATTTCCTCAGCAAAGTCCTTCAGGCTGTGCCCGCCCTTACTGATAGCCTTTCGTTCTCTAAGGTATAGCTTGTTAACCCATTCCTCTCTGCCGAAAAAGTTATTTGCACTTGTAAGAGCCCGAACGAGGGCACAAGCCGGACCACACGTACGTGGAGAACCGCGCAAAAAAAAAAGAAAAAGATAAGAGGCAGCAGCTCTCTCCTTCGCCCTTACGAGTTATGGGATCTCGTTTTCCTTTCCACTCGACTTCTTTATTCTTTCTCAGCCATCTATTTATCGTAAGGGTAGACGTGTGTATACGTGTACATGAAAAGGCAAAATTTCCAGGGTGGCAGGGTAAATCGCTGCTTCTCTTGTGTACATCATCCCTTCCGTCTTTAACGTGCCCTGTTATATGTTTCTCGAGGTACACCTTGAAGCGGTGCTACCGCAATTGTGTGTTCAGCCAAGCTATACGCGAGTGGGGCTACTTAGGCCGTTCGTTATGTACAACTGCGAGCGCAGTTTGGTTGCTTTATGGCTTCGACGCGAACCGGTGGATGGAGAGGGAGAGAAGAGGTTGGCTGCTCCCGTCTCGAGAGCTATGATTTTAGGACCGAGTAGGGAATTTTCCCCGCTGTAACTCATGGGCTTTTATGCCGAGCTTTGGGCGAATCGGGGCTATACGAGTGTACAGGCTTTTATTGCGTTTTGATGGTATTTATTTTTATGGTTGATGCTAATAGCTTACAAATTGGCTATGCATGTCAAATACCTACAACGTTTTAAGTTACACGGGGAAATTGATACATTACATCCCTGATAGTCCTTATCATCTAAAATCTTTTTCAAAATACTTTTCTCGTTGTTTCTTTGTATGAACTGCAGCTCATTGGTATTTTCAGGAACTTTATTTTATAAGCATTAATTTCTTCACTGTACGTCTAATTAAACGTGGCATTTACCAAAGATATGTCTCATTTTAACTAAATTTTTTCAAAATTAAAAATTAATACTCATAAAAAAATTCCCAACGATTAATTTTGAGATATTATATAAATCTTTGAAAAACGTGTGTAACTGAGACTCTCTGAAACCACATAATACAATAAATTTATTACGTTTTTTACGTTTACATATTAGATCATGTTTTCAAGACTGGACAAAGTAGCAACACTTTTATTACTATGTTTTACTAATTTAATAAGCCATCCGTGTATATGAAAACCGTGAAAAAATTAATAGTTGAATGCCATGTGTCGGTCATATGATTTATCAAAATAAATGTTAAAATATCATGGAATAACATCCATTCTCTTGTAATAAAATTAACGTTAACTCAGTACTTTCTGCTGAAAGTAATGGATTGAAAATTCAATTGAATTGTATAAGTTATCCTCCAACGAATGATTTAAAATAACAAAAAACGCCTTAATATATTCAACGAGCACTTTGATCATCCACACCATAAAATATAAATTGAACTTGTTCTTAAGGAAAGTGAAAAAAAGAAAACCAACCACTAATTCCAAAACAGACCTCTACGTTCAACACAATCGTATGTATCCTGATCACAGTTCTTATCGTTAAATCGGCCGTCTCTTCCGTGCCAAGCATAAAAGCAGCAGTAGCGCTATGTGCAGCCAAACGGGGCGAGAACCGAAAGCCATTGGCGAGCTTTTTTTTCTCTTGCCACAGCAGTGTAATATATAACCTCGTGCAACTCTTCTTCCCCCCATACACATTCTAGCAAAACTGAGATCGCGCAGTCGACGAAGCGTTTCGACATCGTGGGTCTGCTCTATTATTCGTATACACTTCCCCCCCCTCGTGTTTGTTTTATGAAGGGAAATCGTAGGTAAGTACATGTGTATAATGTAATACACGCATACTCGTTTGGAGGGGAATTTCGTGGCTGGCATGGCTATATATCTGTCTTTACGAGTGGTGTAGTACATTAAAATCCCCGAATCACAAGACCGTGTGCATGGAGTACAAGAAGAAGACCATAAACTACGTTAAATTGAGAGAGAAAAAAAAAGAGATGGATGTATTGACAAAGGAGCTTGCACTGCAGTCATGAACCGTGTGTGAAAAAAATGGCAAGGATTCAGGGGATGACGGATAATGACATTAGACTTGAAGCTGTACAAAGGATATAGGAAAGGAAAGATGGTGGAGAAAACGGTAAGTATCGTTTGCCTTTTTTTTTTCCTACGTAAGTACTGGCGTCTGCGAGAGGGACGCTCTAATAACCGACCGATCGTCCGTGTACCTTATGTCTACAGACGCACAGCCGGCGTCTGGGATTTTCCTCCCTTTCTTCCACCTTTTATGGATTATTGGGAAAAATTACGACTCCGCAAATGAAATCTCGTGGGAGCTTATTTCCTGTACCTCCTATCTATACCTCGGAATTGGTGTACCCGGAGTAAAGAAATCCGAACTGTTACGTGCAGTACAAGCGAGCTTGATTGTGTTTGGTGCACGTATAAGAACAAACAAACGAGCGAGCGAGTAATGTATATTATATAGAGTCGAGAGAGACGCCGGAAACTGATTCAAACGTCAGATTCGCTTTGTCGAGCGAGCCGCGGGAAAGAGAGAGAGAAAAATTGCGCGAGGGCATGCGGCCGTGACGCGTGTGCAATGCTGCCTCTCCTCGCCCTCTCCCCTTTTTCGCTTCCTCTTTCGCTTTTCTCTTTTGACATACTGCTGCTAAAGCTGGTGCACTTGTTTTTTTTTTCTTTTCCCTTTTTTTTTTTTTTTTTAAACTCCCTGGACTATACTCTCAGCCAAGGTCATCGTAATTTGACAAGGTAGGGACGACTGAAGAATCATTAGTGTTACCGATTTGTGAACAAAAATTACTATTTTTAGCAGTATTATTTTTAAGGGTTACAGTACTAAAAAATTATTTGAGAAACATACTTTAAAACTGCTTGATGCTTCTTACTCACGACATTTCTCTACGTCTGAATATTTAATCAATCCACTAAACATTTTAGCTGAAAAAATCATATATCTCGTAGTGAAAAGTTATTTTACATCAAGATATTGTCTATTTATTACAGGCTTGTGCGAAATATTTTTTGTAAATTCAGGAATCCCAGGTATTGCAAAAAATGTTCTCATGACATCGGAAGCACTCGAAAAAGGGTGAGATTGAAGAAAAATTTTCAAAAAGAAACATTTAAATAAGTATGTCTGTCTGTCTAAAGACCATAAATCTCAAAATAAATTTGTCTTGTGCTTGCCTAATTCATTGATATACTACATAAATGAAAACAATGGTATATATGCTTTTAATCTACACAGTTGTGCAAAGCGTAAGGTCATTATCAAACTTGTATTCATAATACATGTTTGACATATCTTCCTCATAAGATGGCATTAGCAAAAATGTCAGTATCTAAATTAAATACAAATACTCGATATTTCGTGACGATACTAATCATAAAACATATCTCAAAACTTATAAACCCGGGCTAGTTTGTAAATTTCCATCAGCACCCGATATCGCTCCCAGTCCAAGTTCCTATCCCCCCAACCGCTGCATGTCACCCCAACTTTTCCACGCGCCCTTGGCGACAAGAACAAGCGTTTCCTCCGCGCGCGCTTCTTATCGATGAATCTCCATCTAACCACGAGATAATTTCGGCTGCACGCGTACACGCGCACGTGGATACTGATAGCACCGAAGCAACGATAATAAACGCCCGGCGCTCCGGCAAACTCGTTTCCACCTCCCCCCCCCCCAAGAACTGCAGTCGCGCGCGACTCGCGATTTATATCTCGTGTATACGCATACGTAAAACGAGCGAGCCCCCATTGTGTATTACAAGATAGCCGAGGGATGAGAATGAGTTTCGCCTAAGCGCCGGCCGGCCCCCGTCGCTTTCGCGTTGTTTTTGTTGTTGTTGGGCGCCCATGCAATGGGTACATACGTGTGTAGGTACGCACCTACACGTGTGCACGATTGTATATACTGTACACGGCACGTGGTGTATATAATACACGCACGTGAGAACGAGTGCAGGGCAGGCCTCCTCCTTCTCTTAATGGCAGATCGGAGTTTCGCGGGTACGAGATAGTGGAATTGCGTGAGTGCGTGGGTGGGCCCGGCGTTGGTCGTTCACAAGTCGAGGGGCAGATTGGATGTACATAACTTGTTGCCAACGAGAGAACGGGCCTTTGTCGTCCTCGTCGTCTCGTAGTCGTAGAATTTCACGTATATACGGTCGTGCGGTGCGAGCGAGTTAATAACTTTTAAACGCCAAGGAGGCGCTTTTGTGTGTTTACGTCGGTGCAGTCTGCGGTGCCACGGATAAGATGTTTTATTGCCCAGCTACGAGTTATGCCCCATTGATTTAGTAATGGACGTCAAATTTTACCATCTGCCCTAATCGATGTCTATACCCGTTTCTTGTTCGTCAAATTTGTCACCCTCGTCGTTTTGAGTATATAGAAAACTTGCTATTTATCATTCGTGGATTGAGATGTTGATAATTTTTGTGCAAATGGAAATATTTCCAGACCAATGATTCGCTAGTTTTCATAATAATTTCCAAAGTTGCCATGAATTTCACAAATAAAACGATATTTTCTTTATCTGATTGACCCTTATGATTTTTGTAGTCTTGTTTGTTTACTTTTTCATTTATTTCGGACGGTAAATCTAACATTTTTGAGTATGAGATTGATTACTACAATCATAATTTACTTTGTTTTAAAGTACAGTTCTTTAAATTTGCATTAAGAAGTACAAATACCTGTGAATTAAGTAAACTAGCGGAAAAAAAATGGTGGTGAGAAAATGATCTTTAAAGAAGTGGAAAAAAAATTTATTACTCTTAATATACGTGTCTTCTACAGTATGCAAATTAGTTTTAAAATAAAAAAAAAATATATTTCTCCCGTAATTGTAAGAACTGACAAACAACGTCATAGTAGTAGTAATTACATCTAGTTATTTCCTTCCGTTACTTTTCCCTTAAAACTTAAAGTGCAGGTGCTGATATTTCCTGACCGAGAATATTAAGTTCCAAAGAGGTTGTAAAAGAAAAAAAAAATATTTATTTTTGAGCTGCAAGCTTTACTTTAGAGAGGTGTTAATGGATTTTTCAGACAAAGAGTCCCTTCGTTACGTTTTTTCAACAAAAAAAACGGTCGTTGAAAAAATGTTTTCGAGTTCTGGTATCATAAAAATATTATACAACAATAGTACTTTTTCCGTGCATCAAATAAATAAAAAATACCATTATGACATACGATGTGTTTATTAATAAATAAAAGGTGTTTTAAAATAATGCATCCAAAACAAACAAAACAACTTTTTGAAGCAAAGCCTTTAATTCTGCTACGACCGCTGAGTATTTAATTTTTTATTAAATACATAACACATTAGCCAAAGTTATTATTATAATTATTATTATTTGACTAGAAAATGATTGACACACGTATCGGGTAAAACAAAAGAAAGAGTGAATATTAAGTGAAGAGAAACAACACAGTTCTCTGTAAAAAGTCCACAAAAAGATCAATTTAGCCTGATTTTATTAATACTTAGAGTTGCATTATCTAGAAACAACTTGTGACGGAAAGTAAAAATCACTAATGTACCAACATCTACCGATCACACAATAAGCCCGATGAAGGTCAGAAAAAATTTTTTTGGCTACAGTGTTATGATGAAAGTGTAATATACAAATCTATCTACACACATGAAACTGACGTGTTGTATAGATGATAGAGATATATAAGACAAAAAAAAAAGCGAGAAGAATCCCTTGGTGATATCAATCACGAAGATCTGGTGGCTAATTGAGATAGATGCCAAACGCGTGCGGTTATCTTTTAATTACGACCCTTCCGGTTTTTTTTTTTTTTTCTCTCTCGAGTTGCGCACTCTCTCTTTTTTCTGACACGCTAATTAAAGAGATCGTCGCTTTTGATACGTGTCGCTGAGTTCATGACATTTTTTTATATCTTATTTTTTATCCTGATTCGGTGATTTATAGCACATTGATCTCTTTTATGGACGCAATAGTACAACGTATTTTTAAAGACTCAAATGATTTTTCACCGTAAATTTTCTTTGCGTTATCTTTGGCCATCGTGATTACAAAAACATAAATTCCCTGACAAAAAAACTCGTCGTTTCTGGAGATTATACAAAATCAAATCAGAGTATATAATGTTACATTATATTCATAAGAATGTGTTACATTCTAGTACGTTATACTAAATCATAATACCGTATCAAATTAACACTTTTGTTTATCCTGCATACTCGAAAAAAATAGATTTAAGATTCGAATCGAGAAAACAATAAATATATTAGCTCTCTGCTAAAAACTATATCTAAATAAGAGGGTATGAAATATTTGTGCATGAATGAAAGAAAAAAAAAAAACTTGAATCTAAATAAATTGCCGTGTATAATACTTTTGCAAAAATCAATGTCACTTCCGTAACTTGCGCTTTGCACGTATAAATGCAATTTTATTCAAGCTCGAGTGCCATCACACAAGTCCCTCACCGTCGTCGTCTCACGGGACTCGAAGAGCACTCTCCCGAGCACTTTGCAAGAGCGCAATAAATACTATGTTGCATTGCACTTTTCTCTCGCTCTCTCATCCATTTCTAGTTCCCACACTTTTTCAAGCTCTTTTATTCCTTCCCGTTGTTCATTTTAAATGGCGCCCTCGGCTGTTCTCTCGGATTATTCATTTTTTTCCCACTCTCTTTTATTTTTATATCAGAAGAAAAAAAAAAGATTGGATATTCGAGTAAGCACTTGAGTGTTCCTAGTACCATTTTCTTACCATACACTTGTTTGATTAACTTTGGATAGAACGTGCTGTTCATGAGCTCGATTTTATTTCTTCTGATTTCGAAGGCATTGCTCTTATCATCATAAAATCGATAAATTCTTAAACTATAAATCGTGTGTTGCAAAACATTCGCTGTACCCACTTGGTCGTGCCTATCAGAAATTTTCGAGCCTACGGTCGTTAAAATTACCGTACTAGCATAAAAGATCTCACCAACCATTTTTATTCCAACCTAATACACACGTTACCAAATCACACGTCGGACACATCAATCAAACTCAAGTAAAGTTCCCCTCGATGCTCTCGAGTCGTCGACTAGAAAATTTACGATAATCTCAGCAAGATTACATGGGCTCTTGAAGTATACTTATATCTTTCTCTCTCTTTCTCAGTCTTTACATTTGCACGCCTTTACCCTCTCGTGTGTGCTCGAGCTCAGTCTTCTCTATAAAATCGCACCAGCGCACATTACCATACAGCCACATGGAGCCCAGCGAGAGGAATAAAAAAAAAAGACCCGTAAAGTTGAGAAAACTCGCAAAGTATTACGTTACGTCGTCGTCGGCGGCTCGCTAACGGCCCTATCAATTTTCTCCTTCGAGTGTTGCCGATCGGCCGAAGAAATCTCTCACTCACGCGCGCGTGCCTTTTATTTCGCACCCCACTCCCCCTCCTCGCACCACCTTTTCGCCCAATCGACGTTTCCCGCAGCTATGGGTTTGGACTTTTTTTTTTTTTTTATTTACTCGGCTTGCACCTCGTCTCAACTTTCCCAGCTCGTTATAGCTTCAAGGTGCACCTCCTATATTTATATACGTGATAAATTACGGGCTGTATCCTCTCTCTCTCCATCTCCGTCCTTTTCTCTAGCTATAGAGACTTCCGTGAATTTTCGCACGACGTACAAATTTTGTTTTTTGCGTTCGTCAACTCGTTGCGCCACGTTTCGTTGGAAGAACAAAAGGCAATTGCGTCACACTACCTCTGTGTGTCACTGTGATCATTAATTTTCAATCACGCGCTACACACGGTGGCCTTAATTTTGCGAGTCGTGTGCCTAAATCGGTTGGATCAAACAATTTGGGGTGATTATGCCGTAAATACTCATTGAAAGTGATGGTAATCATTGGGTGACCCGAATTACTCATTGTCTTGCAAGGGAATGTACAGCTCAACAGTTTTTCAAGCTGCCGCGTCAATAAAAAATATCAAAACAATCATTGTCATTATGATCGTGTATAAAAAAGATCGTGTTGTTCAACTTAATGGCAGAACAATGCTAAAACGTATACTGTGGTTGTAAAAATTTCCTACGGTATGAAGTAAGGGTCTCGCAACTCGATGGAATAATAAAGTAATTATAGGTATTATTACAAGTGTCAAGCTTGACGGCAACAGCTTGCTGCATGACTTTCCAGCTAAATACTCAGGTCTAGTCGACTTCACAGAATCTTTTATTGTTTGTAACCCGAAACGATGGAATATGATTTAGGTATAGAGGATCCTTTGAGATTTTCTTGAAAGGGTTTGGAAGCACCTTCGCTCTGTTGTCCTAAAATTTATGTACAAATACAGCCGACAAGTCTGATCTTAAAGCGAGTATCAGTGCACTGTGTTTTGGTGCTTGGAGAGTTTGGTCCGTGAATTTTGGAGGCCTAGGTTGTACAACTTGCTGGTTGGTATGACACCTTAATTTTTTACCGAAAATTACCAGAGATCCTGAAATCTTACGATGCTGAATTGTTAAAAAAAAAAAAAAAAAAAACGAACTAAACAACAAAAGAACATCAAGAAATCATCTGGTTCATAAAAGTGAAATAAATCATGGAATTTTAACGCCTTATTCACTTTTACATCATAAAAAGATCCAAACGTAATATTAACTCGACACGAGGTTCATCGGAGATCTCTTCCTCGGCTCTGCCCTTCAGCTCCGAACAATAGACTTGTTACGTAGTGAGAATTCGCGATTTTCTCCCTCCCTCCCTTTGCTACTATGTATATAAAGTACAATAATTTTCGATTCTACGGTCGAGATGTTCTCGCCAAGCGATCGTGAGAGATGAGCGACGAGATGAAACCGGAGGGAAAAAAAAGAGGGACAGCGAGCCGCATTGACGCGCTTCCGATAATGGAGTGTAGTTCCGCACTAAGGCACTCGTCCTCTTGTGCCTTTTTCTCATCCTCCCCCCCTTGCGTAACTGAGAATCGGTGCGCGTGACAGTAGTTATGTATACCCACTGTACACATTGACAGAGTAGGAAATTGAGACCTGTACACCACTGCAGAGGAAGAAAGCGAGCACACCGACGGGGAACAGTGGGTCTCTGTAATTACGCAAAAGAAAGAAGTAGAGGAAGAAAGCAAGGGAAACAATTGGAAATGTCTTTCTCTGTATACCGGGAATCCTCGAGTGTAATCGGTACATCACGTTCTACTGCGATGCTGTACCACGCCGAACACAATGCTGCTCTCGTTTCGTTATTATGCAGTGTTGGCGGGATGAACTGAATACAATACTTGTACAGTATATAGTGTCGAGTAGTTAAAAACGGAACGACTGCTGTTGGCTGGTTGTCGTTGCGCAAGAGCTTTTTCCTGTGAATTTTCTCACGCACATTTTATATAATTGTGACAAAAAGTGAACTACAGAGCTTTCGCCTCGCGGGACAGGGCTGTTGCATCGAGTGTGTAATTTTAACGAAAGCGTGAAAAATACGAATAACGATGCACAGCAGTGAATAATATATAGATGAAATGTTTTATTTTTCCTTCGTTCCTCAAGAAACGTGACCCTTTTCTCTTATACCCAAACAGCAACTTTATTTCCCAGCAAATGAAAGATTATCCGGACGGATCCTTCTGTACTTCGGTATGCGCTGAAACACAATAGATCAGCTCGATACAACTTTATGAAGCCATTCATCACGTCGATTCAATCTCGTTTTATAATAGGCGTGCGTGCAGAATATAAGACAAGACTTCGATACAACGTACGTACAAGGTGTACACGCTTTCGTGCAATATGATATCATATCATGTGAAAGCAGCGCGTATAGGTGTATGGAGCGCAACGTGGGGGAGGAGATGAATTGTCGAGAAGACGTGGAGAGCCGCGGTGCGAGACCACCACCTCCACACTCGAGAGAAGAAGAGAGCCAGACACCCAGCAGCCGGATAATTACCAAGTCACGCTGTCCTGGCACACGCGGACGGGCGGTGGGCGCTGCCTAGTTATACACACACGCGCCATCCATCTAACCTGCCGCTTATATGTAGGCGGGAGGGGAGGATGTAGCGGTCGCGTGCGCGTCTCGCGCCTCCGGCTGGCCAGCCTTAACATTATACAGCTCTCGGCTCTCTCGGGAAGCTCAGCCGTGAATGGCCTTATCCTGCGTGCCTCCGGTTACTGCCTCCGTGATGTACATTGTGCGTCCATGTCACGCTGTCTGAGCTCTGCTTGAGCTGAAACGTCCGCTTCGTGCTTGGATTTCGTGTTACACGTGCGGGTAGGTGTACGAGGTGACTTTTGGATTTTTCATGAAACTATTGTCAACGTCAACAATTGCCAAACAGATTGTTATACTTTACAATTTAAACTCGATGGAAACGAAGTTTTCAAGAGAAGAAGAAATATTTTGCCCTCAAAAAACATTACAGCTCTTCTCTCGTTCGATTTTCGAAAACGAAAACGGCTATTATACTCAGATGTTGAAGACCTTGTAGCTGGGGGCTATGTATCACTGGCTATCAAAAGCGAGACTCAAAAAATGCAACAAAAAAAACACCTTGAACGCTTAAATGTGTATACCTACGTCTCTTTTATCCACCCCACGCCACAGCTCGTGTGAAATCGTGTCATAGAAATACCACACATATGTATGTATGTACAACGTGGCAATAATCTTTCGTCCTTGCAGGCAAGATGAGGGCGAGCGAAGCATAATGAGCGTCGGTAACGGTCGAGCTCCCTCCCGACGTTGCGTTTATGAAAGCATGAAGCACCGGGTGGTGGTGAGTGTACGAGTGCTACATGCGTGCATGATGCTATGCAAGAGCTTGGCACACGAACGCATATATATCACGTTTTGCGTTCCGTTTCCGTTTTCTTTGATAGTTCCTTGGCTCGCTATTCGCTATCTCAAGCCAAGGCGTTAGTTTCATAGCTACGGATAATGCGTATGTAGGAGTTCATTGCATGCATTCATGTGTACACGTGTACAGTACTTATACAGTGGGGGCTGGTAAGTATGGGTTGAATTAATCTCTGCACTTTGACGAGAAAGCAAGAGATACATCAGCGTAATTTTACTCACACCCGTTGGTCTTGCTCGCGAGGTATATGCGGTTAGTCAACTTTTGCACCGCATTATGTTGAGGTTGGTGGTATTACGCAGTGTTGGGTTGAGTTGAACAACGTAGCTGAAACTGAAGCACATTTTTAAAGATTGGGCAAATTGTAATGTGTAAAAAGCATCAAAGAAGAATGTAAACACTCTTTAAGGAAACTATATTGATAAATAAAGTCGAAATTTTGTCCAAAAAAATTCGTCGTTTCATTTGGCATTTTACAAACTTATTGAATAATGAGTAACTCTATGAAGATGACAGTATGTTGACCAGCCTGAAGACAACGAGTTAATCGCTAAATTATTGGGATCAAGACTTGCTGATGCTTGGTCAGGTCCGCAGGATCAATCGAAAATATTCGACACCTCGGGGTAACACCCCCTTCCAAGCAAACGGTTCATTTATTTCCAATACAAACCACTTTCTGGTGAGGCTAGTCGCAAAAACTCAGTGAAAACTCACTCATTCGTATAGTGAATCCTAAAAGCTGTAGGTATCGTCTTGCTTTCCTAAAGCAAACACGAGAATATCTTAAATAGATTCTACCATCAAATGAGGGTTAATCAAGTATGGAGCCAATTTCCTAACTACAATCTAAGGATCTGGATGAGGAAGCCTCGTGGTGAGTGCAGTATATGAACAGTATATTGTTCGTCACAGCTTTGCTACCGAGTATATACACTATCCTCAAAGTTTCGTCCTCAGCCCTGGTATATCGTACACCTCAGCTAAAACACGTAACCGTACGCGGGTGTACACTGTCTCGCTTATTCATTTGCGATCGAAATTGCAGCACTCCGTTCGGTTGTTACATCACCATAGCCGCCGTTGGCGTACAATACACGCGAGACTTTTGAAGGAGGAAGAGGGGGGGGGGGGTCGTTAATATTCGATGTACCCACCTAAACTCTGTAAATCGCGAGCCGTTACATACGAGTGTTCTTACCAACTCACGTGTCTGACCTACTTTTGCGAGAGTGCGTGTAAATTTTATTTCGAATCTCACGGACGATGAGGAACAATGAGTGGCCCGACACTCTTGGAGGAGTTTTAGACGAGCGTGTATATCCCAAATCCCAGGCTGTTTCTGGACAAAGTCTGGAGGGTAATTTGTTAAGTAAATTTTCCTCCTGTCCCCTCGCAAAGTTACCTCGAGGGACTGGTTGCACTTTAATGATTCAGTTTTTGATATGAAATTCATATTACATATCCAGGATATTCATTTTTTATATACATCAGTCAGGCGTATTAAAAATTTAATTTTCTCTGTCACCATTACCCTAATTATAATTTAGCTGAGCACGAGATTGAAAATTTTTACGATAAACAAGGCCGCGTAATTAGCAAGATGACGTAGTCAACAAAATGTACATGGAGTTGGCCGAAAGAGCTTTCAAGCTTTTTTCCTCTCTCCGGCATAAATTAATTCGCTAATTGAAACAACAGTAAAGAGAGAGAAAAGTAAGAGGTACAAAGTGAACACGGTGTATAATTTAAAATTCTCCCTCGTGGAATTTTCGTGTGAAACAACTGAATCGGGCTGTCGTTTGACGAAAGCTCGAGCGGAACAGACGCGGCGAAAAAGGGAGCTGAAAATGAATCACCACTGTGGATCTGCCGAAACCACTTGCATTAGTTTATTAATGGTGCACACGCGGCGAGGAGCCCTTGGGGCAGAGCCACGAAAATCCTGGCAACACCGCCGCGGGATTTATAAATTTCAGACATGTATACCCACAGGGCTGTGGTAGACCCAAGCCCACCCAATTTTTTTTCTCTTTTTTTTATTTTTCAGCAATTAGCTTATAGTTGAAAGGATACTTTATTTGCGAGCACAGGTACTTTGTACACCTGTACAGGGGTCAACATTTGTATCAGACGCATCCCAAGCGAAGCTTGAATGGACGATGTTGATCATCTGATTGAAAAAAAGTTTCTTCCAAAGCTTCGTGAGAGGTGCAAAAGGGAAAAAATCACTTCCCCGACATTCCAAGCGCAGTGGCATAAAAAAAAATGCAACGAACAGACGAGCCAAAGAAGAGAAAGCACGTCAGTGGGGGGGGAAGGGGTATCGTAATTAGTTAATTAAAGCGTCTCGCTCGTAAATTCTGTCGTAATGTCGTTATCTCATTAGGATCGGCACTAAAGCTCCCCGGGACTAAAGCAGCGCCGCTCCGGCAGCAGCCGCGTCTTTGCCGTCATCGGTGCCCCGACTCCACACCCTTCCTCCCATGCGTAGCTTATCGTATGTACACGTACAACCTCCGAATGGCTGGTGCTCCGGTGCGGGTCGTAAAAATCCCCCAAATGGACTCGCGGCTATGTGGTAAGCAAACGACGATGTGATGACGAGAGCAAAGAAGAAATCGAAGAGTTTGAAGCTACGAGAAAAACAATAAGAGTAACAACAATAAGATCGATCAAGGAAGGAAACAGGTGGATTCTCACAAAAGCTGCTCTTCGAGCTCGCCTATACCCAGCGGCTATGGGGATGAAGAGTACGCTGTCTATCTGCTCTTCGTTCGCAGTTCACGGGATTAAAGAGAGTACTGAGAGCATAGCCATATATGGGCAATTTCACAAAAAATATCTCATTTCAATACTTATAATGAAATTTGAATGAAATAAGATCTTGAAACTTATTGGCTTGGCTCTGCCGTCATTTTTTGAACTCCCATGTTAATTCATATGAAATTGATGATGGATTTTATACAAAAAAATGTCTCCTGTAACTCATAAGTGTCAAATTCAGGCTTCACAATCGAAATTTTTTCATTGTTCGGAAGTACGAAACAAATCGTCCAACACTTCAAATTTTTAGTTGAGGAAGTGAAAAATATGTTTTCGACTTGATCCCAACAATGTATTCGAGGAAAATTAGCTGACACCGTTTTAAAAAAACTCTGACTCGAAATAATCCAATCCGCCGTTCAGGCTTCATGAAATATCGTGATTTTTGTGAAATGACCCGTATACTTGCACATGTAAACTGGCGATACCATCTTCCTCCCTCGTTCCGCCCGGCTCTCCCCCGCCTCCTCCCATAATTACGAAATTGCCTCTTTGAGCGAGGGATACCCTACCGACGCCTATATAAACGTGTGCGTCTACCCCACTCTCGTCTCCACTGCGTTCCCGGCGTCGATGCCTCTTTTTATTTTTACGCTGGCCATTTGATATTGTGTTTTTTTTTCTCTCTTTTCCCTTCGTAAGTATATCGGCTGGGGGCCTTCGGGATCCCTAAGCCATGCCGCCTTTGACACCAAAAATTGATGCGCCACCACCACTCGATAATACAAGCTTATCCGTGCTGCATATACTTATACTTGCACACGAGCGCACCCCCCGGGCCCCCTCTTTCGTCCTCTCTTAACTTCTTACTTAAGGCCTACCGTGCCTTTTTTTGCACTAATCCCACTTGTCCGCTCGAATTTACATCATCTCTGAGGCGATCGATCGCATGCTTCCTCTCCTCCTTCTCCTCCCGTGTCCCTCTATTTTGCCTGGTTGTACCATACTCCTTGCGCATCTGGTCGCTCCCGTGTGCGTTGTTGCCCTCGTGGCGGTCCTTTTTCAGAGGAAGGGAATACGAGCCGTAATTGCGTGGCGGCCGAATCACGCCCAAATTAAATTTTTACGAGCCACCTTTTTCCCAAGCCATTATGATTAACGCAACACGAGGAGGCATGCGTACACCGCTCGTCGATTATTGTAATTTGACGAGCTGCTCCTGCCCTCGTTTTTGCTCCCTATCCCCATATCCCCTTTTATCGGCAAAAAGTCGAGTAATTGATTGGGCATGTGATTTAAAATAATCTCCCGGGCTCGACACTGTACTCTTGACCCGCACGACATGAACGAACGTACATTGTTTCTGTATCGGGGACTTTTTTTATATACCAATCCACGACTAAGCAAAAAAAAAAAAAAAACAGATGATTCGGATGAAGATTGAAAAAACAGCCAATTTAAATTATCTTCTTGTTTGACCCCAACATTTTCTTTAAATTAAATCTGAATCAGCCATTGTTTTTGTTTCTTCAACTCAAAACATGAATCAGCCGGCTTTTTGAACCTATCAGCCATTAGTACAAACTTAGCCTGAATTAGATTTTTTTCAACCCTATTCTAAATCAGCCACTTCTGCAACCCTAATCTGACTTGACTGTTTCCCTAACACATATACGAATTAGCTGTTAATTTATGCCAAATCTGAGTTAGCTGTTTCTCTGATACTGCAATTTTTTTCATCCTCCCAAGACGATCCGAGTTAAGGTGTTTGGTCGTTCAAAGTAATAATAGCTGAAAATCAATCTTGTTACACATTTATAGAAACGCACTTTATTAAAGGCCAAGCAATTATACAGTAATCCCGATAATTGATTTCAGACGGATGATATCTTCCCCGCGCGAATTCTCACAAACGTACATTCAATTGGAACAGCCACAAGTGGTGGATTAAAATAAAATACAGCTCGTTACAAGTAGTACTGGTACTCGTAACTTGTTTGATTTTGCTTCCCAACACGTGTGCGTGAAAAAAGGATGAAATACGGTAGCACTATATACCACTTGTGACGTCATGCATCAGCACGTTTTCCCATATGTTTCACGCGAATGAGATTGCAATGCAAAGAGGAGGTATAAGCGAGCGAACGAGCGGAGCAAAGCAAAAGACGAAGGGAGAGAGAGTCGTAAAGGCGAATCATTAACCTCAGTAGCAAAAGATCGCGTTGCTGCGAGAGGGATAAAAGAAGGGCCGCTATCTCGGCTGCACCTGTTTTTCACTCCAGGATTTCACCTGCCCCTCTCACTCTCACTTATACATTTTGCCTTCTCTGCCTCTGTCCTTATCTTCTTCTGCCTCTTCTCGCTGTTCTCGCGGATATTTAATTACGCGATTTAATCTTCTTTTTGTAGCTACTTTGGAAGCTGAGCTTTATATTATTTCACCGAGACCTTTCTTTTGCCTTTCCTTTTTAAAAGCCTCGAGCTCACGGTTCTTTCGGACGTAATTAACTTGTTTTGCGTAGATTTTTATTCGTGATTGATGTTGCGATAACTGGAACGTGAAGAGTATAGAAATCTGCTTATGAAATGATAACTTCATTTTTAACGTATTTCTTTTACATTATTGTATTTAATTTTACCGTAAATTGTAAAACTGTTGGTCATTTTGTTTTTTCTTCTGATGTCTTGAGTCAAATTGATCATATCAATACAATGTTATATAAGATATAATTTATTATTAAATATCATAAAAGTATTTTAAAAATTTACTAAAGAGAAATTATAAGAATCAGCTTTTTTTAGACTAATGAGATACAATATTAAACAAAAAGAGACTAATCAATGGAGTTTCATTATCAAAAAATGGCACTCAATAACCTTGAAGGATAGAAGTTGAAACAAAAAAAATGTTGTTCTTATGTATTAGAGTGTGTGTACTGCGTGTACACGGTGTATTTTATCATCTCCACTTTTTTGAAGTATCAATTGGTACGCATACATATCGGATCGATGCCCCAAAAATGGAGACGAGGGGAAGTGGACAGGAAATAGAATCCAGTAAGATGATACCCCGTGCAAAGGCTTCTTCGCGGATCGAATGTTGAGAGGTTTTTGTTGTCACCGAGTTTCCGTCTAGTTTCCTGCTGTCTTTGTAATGATATTGGGTGCGGGTGTACGTAAGAAGTGACAGGTTCTCAAAGGTGACATTGGAAGGTCATTTAAAACATCATTGAAAATTTTTATTTTTTTTTGTGCATAAGTTGTTTTTTTCTACTTAGAATATTAGTGTAAAACCACGACAAAAATATTTTTCTAAAATTTTTTAATGACAGGTAATATAGTAATCACACGAATAGAAAAAGTAACTCGAGTACGTCGATAATTAACTGTCAGTCATGTAGTGAATCACAGATGTTTCTGACGTGGGGGTATCAGGTAACTCATGTGTCAATAATGAAAATTATCTGGAATGTGAAAAAATTTCTCATTCGAGTAAAAATGAAAAAAATCCGGCTGCATAAAAATACAAAACAAAAATTAAAACCAAACAGTCAAATATATAATCGAAATAGAGTTTTTCACCCAAAGAGAGTATTACGCAAATAAGATCCAAAATCCCGTATATATATACATGAGTTAACTCCACTGATCAAAGTATCAAAAAATCCACTTCTAACGAAGCAAAGAAATCACTTTGACGACAGATGTGCATAGGCTTGCTCATTAACGATAAGTAAATCCTCGTTCCATATATCATACACATCAGAGAAACAGCTGCTGCTGCAGAGAGTGGGTATAGTATACCTATACTTACGTAGTGCCGTAACTAGCGCGAGACCCAGCAATTTGCATCAGAATAGTAGCTCATGCACCATACTACATACCATATAGTTACCGTGTACACCAGCTCTTCCTCCGTACCCTCTCTTGTTCTGAATAGGCACACACGTTTGTATGCACAATAGGTATACACATATAGCTGCAGCTCTGCGACTCTTCTGCGACTGTATACATGTCCACGTGTGCACGGATAACCCTCTCTCCTCCGTCCTGCCTGTCCCAACCCCTTTTCTAGGACACCCCGCGAAACTCGGCCTACGGAATTTAATTACGAGGAGCGCAATATTGCTCTCGCGTGGGTGGATGCAAGGACCGTGTGTTTTTGCGCAAAGTGACAATTTATTTTTCAATGATGCCTTGTAGATCGACCCTTTACAAAAATCTAACGTAACGAATATTGGAAACATTTCCAGGCGTCAAATATGGCAACAGAAACTCCAAAAGCATCATCATACTCAGAGACTTACTTCAAATTGCACAAGGACAGAGGAACGGCACTACTTCTAGTCATCCGATGCATCGGCTAAGAGCTCCACGATACATACAGCCCCCTTTTTCTTCTCTCCTCGTACAATGTAGGCTACCGCGATATCCACGCCAAACAAACGAAAAGACCGTGGAGACGGTACACAGTATATAATACAGGTGGTTGCAGATTTATTCGTGAGAGCGCCCGCGACGCCGCCGATAATCCCATCAGAGCCCCGGGAAAGAAGCGCTCGGTCATCGCGCCGCGGCACCTTCTGATCTCCCCGCGTTCTCATATAATCACCTGCGCGCCGACCTCGCTCGTAACCACGGCAAGGTCGTCGATTCGTCTCCTCCCCCCGCCCCCCTTATTCATTCGTTTTTTTTTTACATCAGTGCGCTCCTGTATTGCAAACGCGACTTATCACTAAGCTCGAGGCCTCGTGGCACATCTTTCTCTCTATCGGTACTTTCCCCTGGTTTCGCAGACCGCGGGAGACACTGTTTCAGTTTGGATTCGGTTGACGTGGAGATGAACGCGGAAAAAGCTCTTTTTGGCAAGATTTGCTAGAAAATTTTTGAATCTCGAGATGGTCCTTTCTTCTTTTTTTTTTTTTTTTTTTTTTTCATCACGCAAAAGAGAAAAATTAAAACACCCCAGCGGAATTTCTCGACAAAAACAAACCACAAGTATAGGTACACATCACAAACTAATCTGTACATTCCATCCTTTAACCATTAGAACGTAAGATCCTAATGGGATAAATAATCTACATTCAAACAGACCTGCCTGCCTCGCTCGGATCGAATTTTCATAAACAAGCCACGCACTCGAATTTCAAAAGCCGCACACCACGTGTTACATACATCCATGCATGTTCGTACACGAAGAGATAGAGCATCTGCAATATACATTTCAAATTTAAATATTACTGCCATTCGAAAGCCGGGGGTATATATACATATACACATACACATAACCCGAGAGCTTTTAATGAAACTCGGCTCGTTATTTCATCTCGTCGTGCCTGGAAAAGATTTTCGAGCCCGAGCAAGCGTGGATGGAAATGCGATAATAATGTACGCGCTTCAATTATCAAAACGAAGTACTCCAATTAAAGCGGCGTGTATTCGTGCGAACGAGTACATAGACACCGAGAACGGGCTACATCGCGGGCTTTTGAAATATTGTACGCGCGCGTTGGTTTCCATATACGTATATGTACTGTACGTAAAATATCGGATCGCATTATATCCGGAGCACTGTAACAGCATTTATCTTGGGAAAAGGCACGTGAGGAAAAAAAAGGCACAAAAGTGCGGTACACGCGGTGAAAGATAAATCGTAAATATCGTCGTTTGCACGGGGGAAAAAAAGGACTTCTCATTCGAGCTTGATGGCAATCAAAGCAACTCGGCCTTCTCCGCACTTTTTCCCTGTACTCTTGGTGCTGCTACGCTTTTCGTCCAGCATTACCTCGAGGCTCATGGACGCACAGAAGCACTCCACGACACCTGGAGCTTTTATACGTTGTATAAAACGTAGGTGTGTGTGTGCGCGACTAGACTTATAAGCAAGTTTGATTGCCAATCATTTCTCACCACCGCTGAAAAGGTTATTACCGAGTCACTTACCGAGATAGGAATGTGGAAGCTCTCCGCCGGGGCTGGTACTGGAGACCCGGCGCGCTCGAGGCTTCTTTTCCTCTCTTTTTTCGACTCCATCCTTTTGCTCCACCTCGAACTTGTTCGGAAGTGTTAAAAAGTTTGGACGGTGGAAGCCCCTTTAAGAAACTACCTTCGTTACCTCGCTTCCACTTCTTCTTCTTCTTCCTCTTTCTCCTCCACGTATCTGCAGCTCCTCCGCCACAACAATTGGCCCTCGATGATTTCTTCCCCCCCCCCGTGCCTCCTTGTATACTTACCTCTTGATTGCTCCTGCGCTCGAGAATACCTTGTGCGATGGGCGCGATCTATGATGGCCCGGCGTATCCGAACGACAGAAATTGATTTTTGACGCAGGCACATTCTCTCAACGTGTGGCCTCATTCGATAAAGTAAACCTGAACAAAGTTGTGTATTGGCTTAGGATTACGAGGAACGTGCTGAAAATGGTTTTCTCGCCTCTGCAACTCGTAACCCATCGAAAAACAACCCCGCTTTTCTCGCGACCCGCGTGAAAACTTTGGTCCCGCGTTAAAGCTCGCCCTGGCAAACTCCATAGCGCAAAAGCTCACGAAACAGTGGTGCATTGGTTGTAAGCGGGACGCGTATAAACAAGTCTCCCGGCCCTCTTTGGCACCAGAGAGTCGGTGCAGCTTACACGGGTGATTAAATTTTAAGGCATCAGCCAGCTTGATTACATTAAAAGTTGGCCGCAAACAGCGCTCAATCACAACTTGCCCTCGGTGGCTGGTCCACCCCCGCACGTGCATAAGTAATAATGTATACGCGCACCAACTATGTGTACACGTGTATGTATGCATATACGAACAGAGAACGTACAAAGTTGAGCGCTGCAAATTGCGGGCTACGGGAGATGGAGAAAGAGGTAATGCCCACGGCGGGAGGAAAGGTCTCTCTCGAGCTTTTCTCTAGTGCCGCTGTTGGGCCTTTTGTCTCTTTCTCTCTCGGTGCTGATGCTGCCGCGGGGGATGATGATCGAGACTTCATCGCCGTACTTATTTACTTATACAAGCGGCACAACAATCGCTGCAGGCGTCGTTGTCGTCATTTTTGTTGTGACGTAATAAATAAGTTCTCGAAGCTGTACAAAGCCAAAAGGAAGAAGAAGAAGAAGAAGAATAGTTACTGCGCTTTATCAGTCTGTGGGAGGAGATCGAAGACGATTCTCACGCGAATCGTCAAAGCGTGTCGTTTGCCTGCAATTTCCAGGAGGTCACGCTGGCATACCTATATAGGTGAACGGATGAATGGGTATTAGCAATGAGAGGAGGTTTTTTTCTTGTACTTACTGTTGCTTTTTTGCTTCGTAGTTGACTGTGTCATTCGATGGTTAGGTTGCTGCAGGAATATTTAAATAAAGGTACACCTTGACTTTTACGCGACTGGGGGTGTTTTTCTTTACAAAACGCCCCATTTATAAGTATCTCAATGCCATTTGTCGAGACATTTTTTAGATGCGCATCATTTAAGCTTATCTGTTATCGAGCTTCACTTGTTTTTCGTAAGGGAATAATTAAAAAAAATTGTTAATTGTTGGTAATAATGTAATGTTTAACTTCCATTTTTTTCGTAAGTCTATTTACAGAACATGATAAACGCTGTTTCATAATTTTCTTGTAACCAACCAAGAGCCTTTCTAGTCCTCTGATTTTTATTTTTGGTCCCTTTAAGAGATCGATCTACAATACTTTAGACATATTACATTTACAACATTAATGAAATTTAAAAAAAAATCTAATCTTAGTAAGATTGTTTCGTACTTACCCAAATTTATTAACATGTCCCACCTGTCGTACTGATCGTTAACATCGTTGACGAGTGCTTCCAAGTTATCTCTAACGGGAGCAATACTTTTGGCTTTAGGGTATATTATTATTAAGAACACACCAACATTCCACACGACTATACTGTTGTAAAAAAAACACCCGCACTACGAAATGTAACTCTGTGAATGAAATCACGCAAGTTCGTCATTTGCAGCAGCAGATAAATATCGAGTACCAGAGCTTTTGTGCCATCATAGTATAACAACCCTGCACAGAGCAATAAGACACCACCGGGACTTGGCGAATCTCCGCGAACAGCCCGCGGGCATCCCTGGCCAAGCAGATACACATAACTCGATTTGCTCGAGAGACAAAAGCCCACCCTCTTTCCCAGACTAGCCATAGCTCCCGGCTACGCCGACAACTACCCATAGCTACTACACCTTACCACCCACGAGTTTTGCGAAGAAGAAAAAAAAATGATATCTCCCAAGCCATTAGCTGCGCGCCGGAGTTAAGAAACGATACGACGAGAATAACAACCGAGAGACAAAAACCATTGGGATAACGCGCTCGAACGACGAAGAAAAGTGAGCCGTTATCATTGGCTGCCGAAGGACCCCCCGTTGTCTTTGTGCCCGTCCGTACAAGCGAATCGTTGTTAATCACTCGAGCCTGAGTTTTTTTATCGTGTTGCTTTGCCTTTTTTCCCTCTAACAGTAATTGTCCTCTGTCGAAACTTTACATTGCTCGAGGACTATTCTAATATCATCGGTCTGGTTGGCTTTGGTCTTTTTTCAAAGAGGGTGATGGAGATCGTTAATACTACACTCGCTACTTTCCCAAGGTCAAATTTAACATCAACTTGACGAGCAATTCGTCGGTAGCACTAAGCATTAATAACCAAGAAAGGAGGACTCTGTTCGTTTAGTATAGGCGTGTGGGTTATTGATGTTGAAAATCGTAATATTACGTTTTTAGCAGAAAAACTGAAATTTCTACTGATAATTTCACAACGATCCCTACGTACATTTGTAGATGTACACGTGAGCATGTTATGCATCTATAATTAAGCAAAACAAGCTATCAAGATATTACATTCCGAATAAGTGATGTGGTGTACCTACATAAAGAAGCAAGTCCATAAAACTGAATATTAAGGGCCAATAATCAGGCAATGGAGCAATGAGGATAGAATAATATCGTTGGCTCGAAACTTTACGATTCATTATTATAACCCTCGCGAGGACCCCACGAGGAAAATACAGACGGTACAACAATGAGAGTAAACATCACGAATGGGAAAATAAAAAAAAAAAGTTTTCCCATTGCAGAGCACAGGCAAATCACCTCACTGCCGTCCTCCTCCTTCGAATAACAGCAATAACATTATACTCGAGCAATTACGATGAGCTTCGTTGTCTTTTCCGGTACTTACATAGGTACGACTCGACAATAAAAACGAACGAGAGCGTGCACGTATACCTTCACTCCCTTTGCGTTTTTATATATTTACTTACGCTAGGTTGGATGCCAAAGAAAAACTTCTCAATTTTATCGAAGAAAAATTCTCGTTTATTTTTATCGTTTATCAGAAATGAATTGATCTTTTCAGATAATTATAATGAACAAAAGTTGATTCAACAAAAAAAAAGAGAACCCCAAATATTCTGTATTTGTATATAAAAGCTATTTGTAAAATAAAGAGATAGTATTTAGTATGATTTCATAATAAGTCAACCCAATGAAGTAAATTCATGGTGTACCATTATTTAATTATTTTGCTATTTTTTCTAATAAAAGTATTGTCAAGGTATAGTTAATACCATTACTGAGCTCTACTCTGTGTGTAAACTCAAAATTAGAATTATGATTATGAAAAACACTTAAAGCAAGTGGAATACATTTATTTACAACGAATAAAGTTGTGTCATCAACGTAACGATAATAAAAAATATAGATACGGTTTAAATTATTGTTAAAAATTAACTAGCGATCTCTTTCAAAATCATCAACCACAATGTCAGCAAAAAATGGTGACATAGAAAAGCCCATTGGAATAACTGAACTTTTGTCTGTACATCTTATTTTTGAAGTATAAAAAAAGTAATATCAAATGTAAACTTAAGTTACTAATTAGTACGATCTATGTAATATCGTCAAATAACATCTAACAGATTTTTTAATTCTTAATCAACTGGAATATTTGAAAAAAGTGATGCAACGTCCTAGGGCAATGCCCAATGGTTATTTTGGTTTATGGTAATGTTCCTGATTTTAAGGGCTACACATCAGAAAGCACAAAAAAATACATCCACATCAACTCAGAGCGAGAATCCCACCCCGAACAACCAGCGATAAAAAATCCTATTCGCTGGCCGCAAATCCCATCATCTATCAGCAGGCCACAAAATATAAAAAAATCTCTCTTATACACCTCGACCGCTATCGTCAGCGTATAAAACCATCCAGCCTCGTTCCATCAAGAAAACCTTTAAGGCATGTGTATATGCGTGTGTGATGTGCCGATTCGATCCAGGCCACCGCAGAAGGAGAAAACACCCACGCCAGTGCCTGTCTCGTAAAAATGCCACGATAACGGGGTTAACAGTCGGACGCCACGCATATACGTACCGTGAACACGTAGGTGTAAATACATGAAAAATCATGGGTTTCAACGTCATGAAAAAAAAATTCAAAATTTCAGGGAAAACCAGTTTACGAGATTTTTTCTCACGATTTTACGCTAAGAATAACAATTAAGTATTCCAAAATAAGCCAAACGTAACACTTATTCTTAAAATCTTTAAAGGACATGTGGCAAAAATTATTGCACAATGATTTTTCCATCACACGGCAAAATTTGAACGGTAAAAAAAAATTGTATTCGTGAATGTTTTCCTTCCTTCGGCCAAGCAATTTGTTCACTACACCTTGAATTACTAATTTTTCGTGGATCTCCTCATGTACACAGAGGTACACATAATGCATTAGCTGAAAACCCTATTCCTCTCACACATAGCCACGATGTTACGAATGCGATGCAGCAGAAGTAGGTTTACATTATATAGAACTAGCCTGCCATCACGACATTTATACGACGTCTTGATTGGTAGCGGTAGATGTATACGTGGTAATAGTATCTGCCACCGTGCGAACTTGGTTTTGCGAGCAGTGTAATAATCTCGTTGCGAATGAGGAAGATGAGGACTCCTATAGCGTCGTAAACATGCGTGTTATATGGGCTGTGAAGATGTTTGGATCCACCATCACCTCTACGACTCTTGTATACAGTGTTGTGCAATACGCAGTGGGTGAGTACAAGAAATGAGAATCTCGGATTGTACTTTTGACAGTGGAATCTTTTATCATTAAAACTCGACTTGAACATCGCAAACTACTTAGTACTAAAAATTTAAATTAAATAGTTTTATTAGGATATTTTTTTATGATAACTTCTATGAATAATCAAATTTTACTAAATTGATCCATCTGAATGCCGATACGCATTAGAATCGACCAAAATCTCCTTAGTAATAATTTTTATTCTTATACCGCCATATGAATAAATCACTTTGATTTGAAAAGAAGTTATCAGCTGTTCAAAATTTCTATTGTGAAATACTTAATATTAATACATAACTAGTTGCAAAATCGACCTTTCCGTACAGAAATGAAATTTACAGTTTAACAATTATGCCAGCCGTACGTGATCATAAAACGTTGGACATCGGATTATTTAGTTTTCTAACAGCGTCAGGTGTCAAGGACTTGGACTATCGGTGTATGCAGCATTTAAAATATCAACTTCCTTGCCTTGGTGGTTTGGCTAGTGACCGGAAACAGCTGCAACTGTAGAAACTTGGCATGGTGTGTTTGTTTTGTTTCAAGTGCAATAAACGAAAAAAAAATTGTTGTGTATTGTATAAAAAGCATCAATCAAAAAAGTTATTGTTTGTTTTTTTTTTTTTTTACGTAATGGTATGTTGCAGCGATTATGTGATTCATTTTGTCAACAAAGAAAACTGTATTTATTTGATTCCATATAAATTATTGGACAGTGAACTAAGTTGTAAAATTATGTATACGTTTCTTACACAACGACGTGTAGTCAATATTTAAAAATATTATTTGTAAACTGGAGGTGGAGCTGCTTGCCAGGTAGTCCATAACAAAACAAAAAAAAGTACGGATTTGGTTTACGACTACTCCCCAGGTCCGAAAAATCAAAACACAAATATTATATGTAACCTTTGCGTACGTAGTACATAAATTTTTGTCCTCCACAATGACAACAAATAATAATTTATAATGAATTAAAATTAATCCATTTATGTAAAAAAGTTTTATCCATCGACCCGATTGTAACAACAACAAAGTACGCAAATTCCTTTCAATTTGCATGCCGTGACACTGTACAATGTTGTATTTCCCTCTATTTCACAGTCCACCTCCCAAGCCAGTATTGGCTCTATTATGTTGCTTCTCAATTTGTCTTCCTTTGTGTACTCCTTGCTTTCAATAAGGTATTACAGGGCGAAAGTAATGCGCGACGAGAAGAAGTCGAAAGGAGAAACTTTTCAACTTGTATGCCCCACCGTACCGTATACTCTTTTGTCGTACGTCTCTCGCTGCATGCACTGTAATTTACTTCTATTGAAGCTGGCGTGTAGAAATGTCTCCTTCAATCGCAGATTTTTATGAATCCAGGAGTTTCCTGGTAAACTGTTATCTCTTTTTCTTTCAAATTAAAAGCTCATGAATTTTTTTTAGATTACAACATTTTGTCCCAAGCATCTCTTGCAGTATGCAATTTACAAGATAATTTTATTTGATTTCACCAATTCAATTTTTTTCCTACAGATATTACTAATTTTTAAAACTATTTCAAGTATTTGTACAATATAGGACACAGACAGATGACAATATTCGTGCACCCGATGTGAATAAAAGTAGTTATTTGTGCACAGTTTGACGCGACGAGTTCATGTCTTTTCGCGCACCTCAATTGATTGCCGTCCTAGAAACCTTTATGCCACTGTTCTTTGTGGTCTTCGCTATTATAAAGCCCTGCCGTGTAATCTGCTGCAGCAAATTCAAATCAAGTGTGTGACCTTTTCAATCGCGTGTGCTTTGTACGTGCTTCGAGTGTACACACATTTTTTTTTTTTTTTTTTTTTTTTTTCACTTTAAATATATAATTATACTAGAAGTCGCAATAAATGTAGAAAGTAATCTAATTTCTATGCATTAAAAAGTATGAAAAAGCTAGCATTCTGTTCTTCTGTTTCCATCCCAATTAGACGTCGCACGTCAAATCACCTCATCATCATGTACGATTTCTCTTTTCAAAAACATCTTTACAAGCCCGAAGAATTTAACATTGCTTTGCACATTTTTTTTTACTCTTCTCCCCACAATAGCGCTTCAAACTTACTCTGCCAACGCCCGAAGCGCATCCACACCCGATGAATCTTCTTTCTCCCCCTCAACTCCCATGTACATCAATACACAAACGTTTCCATGCCTAAGCATACACCTGCGAAAGAAGGCGACACGCGCCTTGAGTAAGAAAATGCGCGTCGCGTCACACTCGGTCGGCCACGCGCGTCTGAGCAAGTAATGTAGGCGGGCGCGTGCACGCACGCGAGAACTAGAACGCGTAACATTTTAATAAACCCAATTATCCCGCGGTAGGGGAAGTAGGCAAACGATGAAGCTAAACTGCATATATAGGTGCACACTGTCGATGGTGTGTAGGTGTGCGAAATTATTGCCCGACGCTGCTGTAGCGGTGTTTAGTTGGCGTGTATAATGCAGTCTGTTAAAGCCTTTCTCGAGGGTTTACAGGCTTCCGGGAATCGTGCAGCTTTTCCGTAGCTCTACAAGATGGATTATTTCAATTTTTTTTTTTTTTTGTACTTTGGTTATTTAAAAAAAATATATATATCTGCTCCGTATTTTGTTTTTCAAGAATCGGATACATGATTGTGCATGTTGAAAAAAATATTTCGCATACCAGTGGAATTCAAGAAGCGTGGTAGCGAGTTTTCGCATTTACAAGCGATACGGTCAAATTTACCTTTAAGAAATAGTAAAAACAGTCGTTGCCTTTGACAACAATAGATGATATCTTGGGCTCTTATTCAGCCAAAGTCAAAAACCATGGTTTCATTATCACCGTTTATTCAACATACATTTCATGTACAGGAGTGGAGCTTTTTCTCTCTGCAAGCTCCATGCCATTTAGAAAAAAATAACCCTGAAACAGAGAAACAATCAGTTTTAGTTTTGATTGAAATTTTACCTCGTTATTTTAAAACAAGGTTTTTAACGTTTTAAGATTTAGCAGAGTGGTTCTAGTTCTATTTGTTTGAGGAATAATTGTTGTGAATTTTGATGGACGTTTGATATGGATTGACATTAGAGAGTGGACAAGTTAAGAATTTTTTAAATCACACGTATATTCCTCAAGACGCCCCTGACAATAGTAAAAAAAATAGTGAAACAACATATTCTTCATAAACTTTGAAAAGTTGTGAAAAACTTTCTTATCGATAACTGTAGATTACGCCCACTCGCGTAAAAATTCAATACATAGAGACAAAATTCAAAATAACTCCCAACAAAAAATACATTCAGAGTCTCGTTTTACGAAGTGAACGGCAACATCGTGATGCCATTTTAGTGAGAAACAATAGATGTACGAAAGGTCATTGCTACCTCTTGGTCATCGATCTCAGATGCTACGTAAAAATGTTATCCAACATCTGAAACACCTACATGGCCATTCATTTAACGACCAATGAATTAATTATCCTTGGCTCCAAGAGTTATCGAATTTTCGAGCTTTTATGCTTACTGATTCAGTGAGGATTCATCTACATTATCATTTCTCAAATCGATATTCGTCAATACAACGTTTCCCACGAACCTATGCCTTACCACTACTCGGAGGCTGTCCCGATTTGTAAACATCACAACAGCGATCCATCCTGTCATTCAGTAGGAAAATGAAGGCTTTCCTTTTACATTAAGGTCATTCAATTACCTGATGAAGAAAAAAAATCAGAGTAGCAGCTAGAACTAAGCTAGTCCGACGATAAGGAACTAACGGGCCCTCTGATCTCGGCTCTCGCGCGTGGGTGTTGGTTCCCGGTTCGTATAATATCTCGCTTGGACGTATTTATTAGGTCTTCATTTTTCCTGTTCCATGCTTGTGTATTTTTAATTTCTCCAAAACCAGTTGGCAGACAGACAATGGGATGTATCCACGCTGAATTAATGGAATGGCGCTTTGACGGAAAAATCGTCAATCACGACAGTGCACGAACACAGCAGGGACTGCAGTACCTGCAGTCAAATGGACTCGGGAGACTGGAAAAGCTAAATAAACGCAAAACTGCGAAATTGGGCAGGGGGTGGAGTTAAACAAGCGAACACCCCCAATAAGCTTGCGCCTGGATTACTCCACCCCGTGTACGCACTGTCTCGCGCACCGGAAAAAGCCGTAAAAAGACGCCGGTGGATTGTATCCCTCGAATGGTAGTTTCTTCGCACGCGCGAAACGACTGAGCATACGATGCCGCCTGCGTGCGTTTCCTTTTTCTGTTCTTTTCCCAACTTTTCTTTAAAAATAAGCCATACTCACCCAGTGTGCCATTCGCCCATGTATTTCTTGCGCGTAACGAGGCGCAACTCGAGTTTTTCCACCAAGACTCCGGTCGACCGAAAATACACTTGTATTCATTGAGCTGTGCATTGAAAGGGGGAATGAACACGTGTGCGTGGAAAAGGGGGTTGCTTCTTTTCTGTTGTACAGCCGGAGTACAAAAGTTATTGTCGTGCGTGTTTGGTGAACTGTGCTTGCAAAGTTATAGAATAGTCAGAGGGAAGGTATCTCGTTATCGCTAAGCACGGGAGAGGAAAGTTTTGCTGCGCATACACTGTCTAGCTTCTGTTATCTCTTCAAGGAATCAGTTTCCAAGATTTTCTGGAAAAACGCTCGAGTGAAAATTCAATTGCAATTTGACTAGCAGAGCTTTGAACTCTAAGCAGGTTATATTGTTCAGTTTGCGTCTAACTCCAAGCTGCTTACGTGATTTTTTTTTTCAAGTTCAGAGAAGGTAGTTTGTCATCTTATCAACGTTTCAATTAAATTTCACTCGTGACTTAAACTGGAATTTTTCCTAAGTAAAATTCCGCATCTAATCAGTAGTTTCTTTTTTTTTTTTTTTTTAGAAATCCTTATTAATCTCGATTCTCTACTTGTCGATTTATGTTTTTGATATTTAATACTTATTATTGTTAAAGTGTTGTATTTCTCAGTAATATGAGTATACGAAGACTTCATCTCTTGAGAAAATTTCTCTTAGTTACAGCCCAATCATCAAAAACTATGTGATGAATCAGTTGTGCTATGACAAGGTAAATCACACAATTTGATAAGCCGTTTGATGTATTTACCAATGTGGCGTTAAAAAGACAAAAATACTTCCTCAAACTGGTCGTCAAAAATATACGTATGTTAATTTTATTCGAGGGATCTTATTAGCTTTTACGCCACACGAAATCACGTCAGTGAAAACCAACTCCACTCGCTGCACCACCAATGAAAGCCCGTCAGCCGGTGGATCGTAAATCAAGGATATCGTATCCTCCAAACGTGTCCTTTCGAGTGGAAAAATCAAAGAACATACGGTACTCCAACGTGCGTACACAAATATTTAGCAGATCAATTAGCCCTCAAGTCAAGCCGCGATCCGGCTCATCTCGACTCGGCACGTGCGGGTGCACGTTGGCACACGTCTATCATACCCGAGCCGTGCTGGAGCATCGAAGCGTCTGTGATTTCGTAACCCGTGCGTGTTGGCTGCCAGAGCGTCGCGGTGGCTCTTAATTAAATCGGGGATACCTCTCGCGATTTAATTAACTTTCTCACGTGTCGGAGACAGCGGTGGCCGGTTGGCCGTTTGCGTATGTGCCCCTGCATTGTGTTCGGCCACTTTGTCGAGGGCTCGGGAAATATTACATATAGAGAGAAGAATGACGCGTTGGTCGAAAGATGTGTATAAGTACAGGAGAGTGAAATGATACACGGAGATCCGCTCGAGAAATTCAACTATTGCAAGCCCGCTTGATTGCACGCGTCGTCCCCATCGCTCTTTAAGAACTGAGGAAAACTCTTTCTGCCTTTTTTTTTGAACAGCTTTAATCAATATCTTTAAAGGCTGATGATAAATTTTTTTTTCTTTTTCTTTTTCTTTCTTCCTTTTTTTATAGTTTGACACTGTATTTTACCAGTTAGCAATCCCATAGGTACGACTGCTGTGTAAAGTACCTCATGTTTTACTACGGAGAAAAATTATGAGTTCAACATTACGATGGTCTTTTCCAATGAGTAGAGAAACTTATTTGATAACTTGCCTCACTGGGGCAAAGCAAAATTTAATTCATTTTTACCAAAAACGATTAAAAATCAGTTCAATCACTGAAACCTCATTTTTCCAGAAACTCTTGACTCGTTGCACTAAAATTTTTAATCTAATTAGTTTGTAAACTTTTATACAAACGTTTGTAAACGTTAAATTACAGGGCTATACGGGCTCATGTTTGAAGACTGTTAGATTTAAGAGCTTAGTTTAAAGAGGCCACTCAACTTGTTTATGGCTTTTTGTAATCTGTCACTGTTTTAGCCGTTTGCAAACAAAGCAAAATTTTGAATCTGGATCCCAATTCCAATTGTTTTCACGGATGTTTTTCAAATTTGATATCCAACTCTTGGCCATTCGAAGGAACGCCCGCCCCCAAGCGATAAACATTTTCGACGAAGAATCTCAATGAATCAAAAGGGAGCCAAGAAATCACGAGGAAAGCTTTCAGACATCCGTTATGCCCTCGGCAGGGAGCCGAAAGCCGGATGCAAGAAAGAAATACTCACACACACGCCCGACAGTTTGGTCGAGCCGGAGACTCTTGCTCGAGCTTTTGAAACGTCAAGAGCGCGTTCACGGTAGACACCGCCTGGCCCGATTCTTTTACTTTTCTTTCTCTTTCTCCTCCACTTGCCCCCGGCTTTCTTCTCCGCACTGACAATAGCCGTGCCTCCGAACAACAAAAACAGCAAACCAACCCCCTCCATCCGCTCAGGGTCCAACTCGGCGGTGGATAAGTGCGAGCTTGCAATGATGTATACTTGCCGCTGAACTCGATACCAAAACACAAGTCGTGGCACAACAGCCGCTCTCAAAGTTCGCTGAGACGCTCGGGAGGGCAAAAAGAGCTCCCGACTTTACAAATGAATTCGGAAGCGGAAAAGACGTTTGGTTTACCAGAGCGAGTTTTGTTTTTCGTGCCTAACCATGTGAGATATACGAGATGAAAAAAATGGGGGAAAAACAACGTAACTCTCGAACGAATATGCTGGGGGGCCGCTGTTTACTAGCGTCAAACTGTTTAAGAAACGAGAGAAAAAGCAGAACCAGCTAGGTCTTTGTTAACACGCGCGCGACATGCGTATACACACGACGTTTGAAGCACGGGTTTGACGAGGTTTTACAAAAAACACGCTCTTCACTGCGAGCTTTCTCGGCGTCGTTTTACTGGCCACGTGGACCCTTTGTGTACGTGCGCCACTTTTAGGAGCAAGAGGAATTTACGACGTGCTAATTGTGCGTCGCGTCACCTTTTTTATTTTTCTTTTTTGACGCGTTTAACCGCAACTAGCCGTCACAAAGTCAAACGTTTTAATTGAGCTGAGGCTTCATGACGGCGCTAAAACGCTGGCAACAAAAATTATGATACAATGTTTTACAGAGCTTAGAAGTTAAATTGTTACATGAATTTCGTGAAAGTTTGATTTTCGATGCTCGACACTAGCGTTATATAAGAGTTGATATTTTTGTGGGAGCTTCCACTTTTTGGAACAAAATGCCTGGTGTACTCATCGAAAGTGTGCCAAGCACTCGCAAGCTCAAAAAAGCTCTGATGGTCGATTTTTATGAATTTCGCTCGTGCACAGCGTAAATATTTGTGCGATCTCACGTTCCAAGAATAAAAAAAAGAGATAAAAATCACTTCGCGTAGAGGGACGACCGGAGAAAGGGTTCAAAGGGGTCGTGCTTTGAGGAAGCTAGCGCGCTATCTGCGGTTTTTATCTCTGCGATTCAAAATTTGACGCGGTCAGCGTGGTTAATCTCTGTGGTGATCTAAACATAGTTCCCGGGCACTTTTGAGCTTTCTATCTAACACGTGCTCGGGTTCTCGTCAAGGGAAAAAGAGAGTTAGACCACTTGCCTTGTGCCAGGAGGTGCTTTCACCGAGAAGCTTCTTTACTGCTGGCATGTGTCGTGAGAGAATTAGGTCGACTATGATCTGCTACAAAAATCTCGCACGAGAACGTGGTTTCAAAAGCTTTTTTTTCGTTTTGTTTTTCTTCTCAAAAGAGAACGAAGAAGACCTTGGCTTTTCCAAATAAAAAAAAAGACAGATAAAAATACCTTGGCTATTTTTCCACAATTACTTTCACTTGCTTTGAAATACAATGGAATATCCATTCAACTTCTTGGAAAGATTAATTCATCTAACTATTCGCTATAAACGAACTTTTTGCCTCTTTCAATCACCCATGCGTCGAGCTTCTCGATTTTTTTCATCAGTGCAACGATGCACACCGGTTTCATCATCGCTTAAAAGCCACTATCCAAGCTCCCTGGGTGCAACCAACTCAGTCCCGTCTGAGCTCTTTCCCCCCCTTTTTTCACAATGACAAATGAAAATGTCTTTTTCGTTTTAAGAATCGTCTCCATCTCTGCCTCCCTCGTTTTTCCGTGGCTTCATTTAAAAATTATGATCCCCAGCCCGTATTCCCGGAGGCATGCACTTCCCTCGAGGCGTTCTGTGATCGATCGCGCCTCCAGCTCGGTTATTCTCGATTCGCGACGAGAGACAGATCGCGGCTTCAACTGCACCGATCCCCTCGCTTGTGTGCGTCGTTTGCCACGAAATGCTTGCTAAAAAAGATTTCGGCCCAAACGCCACGGGTTTAACAAACTTTCTCGCTGTTTCCCGAGCCAAAACACGGTAGCCAGTGTAATACGCGAAAAATGTATACCCTCGCTTTAAAATAACCCACACCGAGAGTTTACGGACTTTGTTGTCGTGCATAAATTCCCGGCCACTTTAGCCAGATTACACAAAGGATTTGTAAACCAAGTGCCGAAAATTAATGACCCCCAAACAACCCGCGCACCCGCGTCAGTTGGTGGGTTATAAATAATAGCAACCTTGAACTAGCTGCGCGCACCACCAATCACGCCTGTGGCGCTTACTTCCATTTCTGCCTTTCCAGGTGAATATTCCACCAATGTGCCACAGACTATGTTTACGTATTTGCATGGCAAAGTATAGGTATATCGTATACTCGCGAGCAAAGACTCCGATTTTAACGAGCGATCTCTAAGTATGATTGCCACTCGAAATGTTGTCCGTGAGTAAATTCAACGTAGTGCAGGTGCTTCCGGAACTGATTATTAGACGATGGATGAGATCCTCCAAAGAAGAGAAAATCCGAGAGTAGGATGAAGTTATTGTTTCTCAATGCGTGTGTATGCGCCACTTCAGCTTTGGAGTCAATTAGATCGGGCTCTCTCTACGGCGCTTCCGCTGCAGAATTAGTCGAAGGTAATTACCGGTTTCGACTAACGATTCTGTCAGTGGTGCCTGCCGTTGTTGTTCCTCCGTTCCATTATTGCGGAGCTTATCAGTTTATTGAAACGTCTCGGCTAGACAAGCTCGAGTTAATTAACCGAGCGTATCGGAGATACCATCGGTGTTTGCTTTCTCGTGAACGGCGATACGATCGCTCGGGTGAGCGAAAGTACAAATGTCGCGATTGGTGTGTCGTGAAAAATGTTGTCAACGGTGCAGAGAGTGGCTTGTGCTGAGTTTCAAAAATGTCACCCGTGCATAATTCTCCTTTTAAATTCGTGCGGGGAAAAAAGGCCTTTCAACAATCTCGTAAAACATTGCAATTACTCTGTATAATGGAAACGGAAAAAATAAAACGCGGCAGCGTAATAAACGTCAAAAGAAATTAAAAACTAGCGTGAGCTGAAATACGTTCGCGTTTATTTTCATGAATGGCCGTTCGCGAAACGTTTTTAGAGCACGGCAGGAAAAAATTTACACTTACAACCCAGAATTAAAAAAAAAAAAAGTGCTGCGGCATTGCAGATAGGCAAAGACACGTGCCATACTTTCAGTTCAACATGAATATTTCTCTCTTGGTTTTTTTTTTTTTTTTTTTTTTTTTTACCTCAACTAACGAGCGGGATACACGATTTTCACATTTTTAACAACGGACACTTGCTTTGCTTTGAAACGCATAAATACATATGCACACACTAGGTATTTGCCGCGCCAGCGAGCTAGACTAATCAATTAATCTGATTTATGTAACAAATGCATGTATTTTAAAGAGATGGAAGCAGATAAGAGAGAGAAAAAAATTGCCATGCATACGGTAAATTTCCGCCAACTAGAGAGAGCAATTAAAAAAAATTAAAAAAAAATAATAAAAAAAAACACCGAAACAAACGCCGAAAAACGGGAAAAAGAAAAAAGAGGCAGTAACGAGGCTGTTGGTCTTTGCGGTTTTCTGAATATATGCACGCACCCGTAGGAAAAAACTTTTACGTTGTCTCTATCTGTCCTCGTCATTATATCTCTTTTCTCCTCTATTCACCAGGTACAGAGAAGAAAAGAAAAAAGCGAAAAAAACTACAGTACGCTGATGAAAGAGAAGCACAGGTGGGTGTGCTTCCGTCTTATTCTTTCTCTCGGGTGTCGACGACAGACATGCAATGTTTTTAACCGTGTCCTTCGTAAGTGGTGAAGATGCGTCAGGCATATTAATTATACATGTGCGCGCGTACGCTTTCTCTGGTATGTGCTCTCTTTAATCGGTGCTGCAGTACTCGTGGAGCTTGCAAGCGCGCTTGCATATATGAACATGAAATGCATTTTTTTTTTTTTTTTTTTTTTTTTTTTTTTCTAGCGGGAGAGAACTATAGAGGAAGATTATCATTCGCTGAGTGGAAATGCATCAACTTTGACGAGACTGTATATCGTGCTAAACAATTCTAGGGTAGCATTTTTTTTTTTTTATTGTAATTTTTGCTGCTGGTAAGTACTATTTTATCCTAAAAACTAAATCTCTGACCATTTCCATTCCATAACATCAGGCGTTTTCGCATGAAACCTGTGGCCAGTTTATAAAAACTTTATAAACCTCACAATGTTTCAAGATTTTGTAACGTTAATTTCAAAAACACATTAATATGAGAACAAAAGTTTTTAAGTTAATTATTTTTAAAGAATTCTGAAATCCAACAACTACGTTAAACAAACATCGTATGCTTTTAAACCTCATAATTATAAAAAGCCAAGTATTTAAACCTCTGTTTCCTCAAAGAGAAGTAATTGGATCAAAAAATATTCTTTGTAAGTTGATTTTAACGAAAAATTCGAAATCACCCGTAGTTTTTTTTTAATTTTTAATACAAAGAAACTTTTTAAAAACAATAAAAATCACCACTCATTACTCTTCAGCAACCTGGATGAAAAATCTTTAGAAAATATTCCAAGAATTTCTTTATTACACCAAGCTGAAACCTAACAAGCATCCATTTACATGCCAAGGGAAGCGTAGAAAAATGAGCGCTGCATCGAAGCGACCCGGTTACTCAATACGGCAATGTCAAAGAACAACAAGGAGCACTTGACCGAGCCACCAGAAATCTCGATGCTCGTGAATTATTTCCATATCCCTTTTTGTCTCGAGATAAACAACAAAGAGTTATTTTGTTATTATTCCACGGCGCTCTACCTCCGATTCCTTTGTCTTCGGCATCCTCTAATTAACTACATACTTTAATAAATTCGTACCAACAAAGTCCTTGGCATACTTTTTTCAATGCGGAATCAATAATGCCACTGCATAAACTTCATAAACAAAACTGGCACGTAGCCAACTTTCCCCAATTTATTCGTGTTGGGTAAAAAACTGACGCGCAGCTTCATCACTCTGTGAGGCAAGACTCAACGTGCAAACGTGCGTACAATCATCAAAGCAGATAACCCAAACAGAAACCCCAACAGTTCACACTCGCGTAGCCAACAAAAAGCTGGCTAAGGGTTGGTCCGGTCGGCCGCGCGTAAGGGGCGCACGGTTTGGCCGTCAACCCTTTCGGGTGAATTACTCGAGTAGGCAACAATGGCAAGTGCTTTCCGGAACCAAGACGAAACTCAAGAGGAGGAAAATCGAGGGGGAGGGGGCCTGGTTGGTTTGTGCGGAGGCAGTTTCGATGTTTACCCTCGTGCACATCCATTTAACAGCTGCCTGCCCGGACCCTTAATCCGAGACTCTCTCGCGCGCAGGCGTCCAGCCCTTCGGGCGCTCTCTCGCCCCTTTTGGCTTTTTAGACGAAAGTTGGGGTATTAGCGCATTGTGAAGTACTGGGTGTATATCAGCCGGAAGGCTAGCCAAAAAACTTTTCGCAATTTATGGCCTTCCGAAGGAGACGGCTCTAGCGTCTTGTAATTAAAGCGACCAAGTTGTAAGGGGTGGAAGAAGACTATCCGTGGAACTAAAAACCTTAAGCAACGTAGTCGACGATAACTTCCACTTCCTTTTCGGTGGCCCATGTATATATATATATATATACATGAACGGAAAAACTTTACGTATACACAAACTCGATTGCTAGTTAAGCGTTGACTCACGAGCCTATACCGGAGTTTCCTTGATTATTTGAGTTTTCTCTCAACGGTAGCGTAATGATTTACAGGGGATGGAGTACCCGTCTCACGTGTATCTCGAACCCCAACTTTAATATATTCCCTGGCTGTATCAACGCGACGCAAACACATGGGTGCACCAAGTACTCGGTAGCGAGGCCGTTAATTATTTAGAGATAATTTTTGCTCGCTCAAGATTTACGCAGCATTGGTTGCCGAGTTTTCCGCCAAAGTTCGCTGATGCATAACTTGTTTTGGGCTTCGAGGGGTTTTGCTGCAAGTTCAACTTGTTTGAAAACAACCAAGACGGGGCGGTGAAACGAAATTTTCGAAATAAACAACCTTGCGAACTTTACCCTCCGTTATTCATTGGCTGGATCTTTGTTACATTTGTCAATGGATTTAACGAGCCCTTGACACATTATCATTAATTGTAACAAATTGTCACGTCAGACAGTAGCACTTGAACTTCCTAAGCCCCCGAACCGAAGTAAACGCTCCTAACTATCGACCACTCGAACCAAACAATTGTAAATTCCAAAACACGCCACTGATTGGGCGCTAAATCGTATCAGAAGTCCCGAGACAAGCGTCTTTGTGGGCCAGTCTGAGAGAAATTTTACGGTCTACGAAATGCCGTTTAGTACTGGCGCTGCTGGCCGACGGAACCCCCAACCAGCCACGATCCGCATTTGCAAAGCAAGGAACATAAAGCTCTCTCCTCCACCATCTCTATGCATTTATGGGTCTTGCAGCACGTTAACAGCCCGATAGTACAGAAGCTAGAGGGTTCTTGCCTTTTCGTGCAGTATTGATGAGACACTGGAGTAGCTAATAAAGCCTTCCGATCGTTTTACGTGCTGGCAAGATATTACAGTACACCTGAAGTATGTGGTAGGTGCTCTATATGTCGATTGGGTGTGTATACAAGGGAATGAGAGGGTGAGTGATGCCGTTGACCTCCATATCGAGCAGGTGTGTTTGCTTGAGTATGTAACGGGTAAACACCTATGGATTAGGCAAATACACTTTGGGGAGTCGATGTGTGTTGATTATGGATGGATTGATCATCATCGTCTCTGTATTGGTGGGTTAATGCTAATTGATACATGTACTTAATTATCTATCGTGTACCGTTGCGTTGACATAGATATACGTTGACTCAAGTTGTAAATTTACAATTATTGATTGTAATTTGATTAATGATTTGCCAACAAAGTACTCGTATAAAGCTGTTCATCAATCAAGTATTTCGTAATATATTTTGCTTTTAACTCTTAGCATTTGAAATCTTTTCCTCAACTTTAGGTCAACGTAAACGTTATAATGACAATCCATGCCAATCAAAGGTATCGATGGATAAATCTCCACCACTTTCTGTTCGTCAGAGTATGACCTCCGAAACTCCATGAAACAGATAAACAAACCGACGAACAACAACAATCTCAGTGCCAGTGCCTGCATGGCGTTTATGAAGACAATGGTATTCTGCATCCATGGCAAATATCCTTCCCACCGATATCCTCCTTTCCCCCTCCCCCGTGTATACGTATTTATCCAACTCATCGAGAGTAAGAGAGAAGGGGGGACGTACTAATCATACAAAACTTTGCCTACACATCTCCAGACATAGAGATACACACACGCACACCGTACATGTAGGCGTAGTTACGTATACACGCTCGCGTAGGGAGCCCCGTGGCGTGTTAATTAATCCCCTTTAACATGCCAAAGCAGCGATGTACCCGGTTGCACGTACGGCGCAAAGTCGGCGCAACTTCTCTCTCTCTTCCCGCCCGGTCGGATCTACACGGGGGTTGAAACACACACACACCCACACATCCACTGTAGTTAATATATTCAACGAATTTAAGCCACACCATTTATGAATTCAGGCTGCCTTGTGCAAGCGCCCCCGTCGTCTTTGGTTAACCCCCTCGTGCTCGCCCCTCTTTCTCCGTCCGCGCTCGCGAGAGCTACTTTCGCGGTTTGCGAGCGTTCAGAGCTGACGCGAAAGTTCACCGGCTCCGTACTGCTGGGGTGTACAGTAGAGTAATACCAGAGCACGGGGATGTTGGCTGGAGCTGTTTGTACTGGCGTGTACAGGGTTATTGTAAGAGTGGCAAGCGTGGTTTGGCATCTATACCACTGACGGCTGAAATATCCTCGATGACGATGGCTTGCCGAACGGAGTGCTTCGAGACTTGCTGTTTCTATTGATGATTGTTGATTGGACAATCGGTTTTTTCTTGCACGAGCTCGGAAAAAGACGTGCAACAAACGAAACGTAATTACTTTATAGAGCTTATTTCGAGGAGCGTGTCGTCTTCGAACTTTTGCATAATCTTCACTAATAACTGCAGTTGCAGCTAACTACATTACTTATACGTATATACATTAAGAAAAGTTATGTTCATTCGAGAAAATTACTGGGAGTTATCTTAATTTTAATAATCTAGGAAAAACTATTTTCATATTTTTCATACTCTTGTGCACATCTAGCAAATAAAACCAAACCCTATAAACATCATTCCGATCTCCTGTATAAATGGTACATCTTCGTTAAAGTGGATAAAACTTGACCCTGCTTATCGCCAGCTATAACTTTGTCCTCTAACTACTGTATGAAATCATTGCACGTCCAAAACCATACCCTGTTCACTCGTAAAAAAATATCTTTTCATTTCGTAGGGAACAAAATTTCTCTTAAACGAATCAATTTACGACTCACAGAGCAAAAGAGGCAACAAATAAAAAACTCAAAGCGCGTGGTCATGTACTCCCAGAACAGGAAAATAATGAAAATTAGCGTCGTAATCGTACACATCCTTTTCGAGCGCACTCGTGGTGGCGTAAAAGTCTTTATCCGAAACTCGCATCGTTACAGTTACAGTGACATTAAACTGACCACGGCAATAACTGGCTACGATCTAAATCATTTTATTAGCCTTTCCCTCGCCTTTCTCCTCGTTTATATCTCTCCCTCTCTCTTTTACTTTTGAGAGCTACACAAGCTCTGTGAAAGCTCTCCCGTCGGAATGACGGAACAAATCGGTAAAACGAATAATTACCACCAACGAGGCGACACGCATGCGATTCTCGCTTTCCTATTCACATAGTTTTCAGTGCTTCAACTTGCAACTGCTGCTATAACAACTGAAGCTTTCACGGTCTAGCTTGACGATGTCGAGCTTTTTGTGTTTGTCCACACGAACATGCAAACAGATGTGCTCCCTTTCTCTCTGTGGCTTTTACTATTTTATACATTTATATCTTATGATTTTATGACAGTGAGTTTGATGGTCTGTGGCTGTAGCTTATGTGCTACTCTGAAAATTTCATGAATATACCTATATGTATGCACGAGAAAACGGCAATGTAAGAGGGCTTGAAAGACATGGAATATTCAAAGCTTTTATTCCCAGGACTCGTAAAATTTCAACTATTTCATAAAATTTGATGAAATTGGCGGATGACTTTATACAGTATTGGGTGAAATTGATTATTAATCCACTACTTTCTTTATTTAAAAGTAAATTTTTCCTATAGTTTTTTAAAGTTAATCAATCAAAACACTGCAATATCTTGCACAATATACAAATTACAAATTGCAATGGTGTTTTATCATTTATTTAATAACCATTGCTCTCTTGCTCTTTTCTCCTTTATTTTTTTTTTTTTTTTTTTTATTACGTAAATGATGAAATACGTATAAAGAGTATTCTTGTATGACTCTCTAGTGTATCTCATACCACCGAATCATCCATTGCACAAATTTATTAAATTTGAGTATCGAGTGATTACATCATTGCAATTTTCGCAACGTACACCTATTTTTAACATAAACATAAATGGTAAGATCTGTTGAGGATATCTCTATAGATTTTTTACTAGAAAGATTTTTTTCAGATACATCTGTTTGTTGTAATGAAGATAGTAAGCATTGGATGCTCATTATATTCCTCGTAAGAAATGTGTTATTTCTATCAATGTGTCTTTACATCACTTTCAACACTGATTTATCTTTATTAGAGACACGGATGTATATAGTTCATTAGCAAAATACATCTAAAATGACTGTCTTAGCCAGCAATTCCCACGCCTGTAGCAACGTACATTCCGAAACTCACTCCAACATCAACACGCGCCACAGTGGCAACACGTCGCAAAACTCGATCAAGCGGATCTCGAAACTCCATAGTTGTCCTCTGCCCAAAAGCCGAGCAATATAACTCGCACGAGCTCCGTCAGAACGTCCCGGAAGCTCCCTCAGCTCCCATCGTAACGGAGGGGCCAAAATCCTCCAAGTACAAGGTACCGGGTCGCTGCGTCTGCATCACCTTTGCACCGAAGCAAATGAACCGAACGACAGCCCTTCTTACTGCAAAGCCTCTATGACCATCAGGCACATCACACATCAGGTGCAAGTGAATACGGCTACAATGTTCGGGTCGCGTTTCCGAAATCGGACCTATGCATCCTGTGGCCCGCGAACGCGTACTTGTTACCGGGAAAGTCTGCACCCACCGACGATCGTCGACGAGAGTTATTGTCCAGTGGTCTGCATACGCGATATCGGCTGTGCGGCTCGATGGCGGAGGGAAGGAGGACCTCTCGGGAGATAACGACACAGATACTGCTGGGTAGTCTCGCGTGTGGGTGACACTATACGAGGCTTGAGTGCTTGTTAGTCGGGCGACGCTGGAGCGGTTGACGAGTCGTGGAGTGATTAGCGAAAGAAACTGGGTCGCTAATTTTATTCATTTTTTCAAAGGAAGGGAGGGAGGGATGGCACGTAATGATGTATATGTTGTGTGAATTTGGCACGAGGTGTGTGATCGAGATTCTGAAACGCGGGGGAGGTGAGACAAAGACTCGTGCTCGATAAAAATATGTTGGCGAAGGACGACGCCGGACACGTAGCGTGGACGGAGTAAAAAGCAAGAGACAGTCACGCGGCAGAAGCAGAGGAGCGCTTTCGGATTTATATGCGCGCGTATGTAAATGCAGGAGCAGCAGCTAGTGCAGGGGTATGTGTATATTTACACACGGACGGGGAGGAAGAGAGCCTCGGAACGACGCGAATCCAATTTATACCCTCGTCCATAAATCCCCTCGGCTTCATCGTTGTGTTGCTGTGCAGCACTATGCTTTTTTTCCATCTCATGTATGCGTATAGACGTTGAGCGTCCACTCCCTCGTCGAGGCTAAAAGGAAAAAAAAAAAAAAAAAAAAAAAAAAAGGAAAAAAGAAATTAAAGAGAGGGGTAACAGTGAAAAGCTATACGCAGGGGGGGTGGGAGGAAAAATTTTCGCGAGTCCAGCAAAACTGGCGAAGCGCGGTGATTTTTCGCGATTATCGCAGTTTGCCCGTTTGTCGTCGCCGCCGTGCAGGATTATCAAGATTTATCGCTGGAGTCGCAGGGATAGGGAGTTATACGCGCTGCTCGACTGGAAGTAAAAGGACAAAATTAACGTCGTTTTGACGAATGAATCCAAGAACGAGCTTTGTCTATGGTTGTTGCGTGTACCATACGATTCTCCGGTGAACTCTCCCGCGTGTCGTTTTGTCCAATATTTCTCTACTTCACCCATATTTCATTGATTATCGTTTTTCTCCAAACACCGAGATATTTTCCATGCCAAACTAACATATTTATGGTGCAATATTAAGTAGTGCCTCGTCGATTAGTCCTACAAAAGCACACGCATCCTGTAGGTGTATTGCACTCTCGTGTATATATACATAAAACCCCTGTGATGCGAATTAAGGTGTATACTATACATCGCACCACATAGAGAGTATACAGAGCTTTGCTGCTCCTCATATTTACGCCGCGTATTTGCTAGCGTTGATTGCTGTTTGACATGCCTTTCTCCTTTGCACCTAAACTAACCTTTCCCCCTTTCTCTTCGCCAACCCCCTTACCACGTAGCTGTATGCGTACGATCCTGGGCTGCTCCTGCGTACGCACATTGATTTTTGCGTACTGCTATTAGTCTTGTACATCAGAAGAATAAAGAGGCCATACAATAATACAATAATGGATTAGGGAAAGTTTGGTAGTATAATAATGAAAAGGATAGCTTAAATTTGTATCAGGTTGTAGCACCTATCTGTTAAGTAATAGGCTATTAGGAGGAACAAGTCCATTACTTCTCATGAATAAATTTTGGAGTCACCTAAAATTTATAATACATAACAGTTTAATCCATGAAATAGCTGTATGTTGTAATGATACATCAGCAGGTGTTATTTATTTTAATTATAGTCCAAGAAATTGACTGTAACGTTATAAAGAATTAAACAAGTTATTTTCGCAATTAAAACTATTTTGGGTGAATAAAACAGTAATATATCCACTTATCTATTTATCCATCCATCAATCCATTTATATCTATTTATCCATCTAAAATAGTGTCACGAATTTGTATCACGTATGCAATGGAATTAAAGACACTTTGAAACTAGATAAAATGTATGCATTGTTTTAGGGTTACTATACGACTCATGGCTCGTTTTAATTTAAAATGAAAGTAAAAAAAAAAATCTCGATAAAAGTTGGAATTATTCGAAAAAAAAAAAAAGGGGAAATGTTATAAAATATTTGCTCAAAGGTAGATGAAGTAGAGCCTTTATAGAGGTAAAGCAGAGAAAGAAAAAGACGAGGTTAAAGGGGCATACATTGCACGCACATATCACGCTCAGTGGTGCGTTCCAACTTTTTTCCTCCCCAAGACGACCTCTCGACCTCTCGTAGGGAAAAAAAAAAGCTCGTACCCCAGTACTTGCACAAAACCTAATGTGTACGCACCACCAAGTGGACTTTCATGCAAAGGAGAAAGAAGCTTAACGCTTCGAGCTTATACTCCAAAGGAGAGTCTCCATACCTACTTGGCGCAAGTTGCGGTCAAGCTCTTTCAGCTCGAGATGCATATCGTATTCAGATCTGTCTGCTTTCCACCCCTCTCGACTCATCCCCTTTCATTTCCCTTTTCGCCCACACATGATGTGCATACGTAAATAAGCGTGTGTGTACATACGTGATCGTCTTGCCGACGTCATTTTGCTCTGCGGGTGTTTTTTAGCTGATGACTTTTTTTTTCATGCGAGACTCGCGTCATCGAGATATGATGGTCAAGAAGCGAGAAGAGTTGGCCCGATTGGACCAATTTTAGTTTGCACGATTACAGCTTTAAAACACCTTTCATGATTTCATCCTCTTATTCTACAATTTTTAAGACATTACAGTTGCATTTTGAAGAAAAAAAAATTATTGCATATCCTACTATCACTGAATATAGTCAGAACTTCAATGAAACGATTCAGCTACATCTTTGAAAAAAAAAATGGTGATTAGAATCAGTGTACATCCTAAAAGGGTTTTTAGGTAGCGTTTCTAATGTGAGGATTGTATAGAAACTATTTAAAAAAAAACAAAATGAAAGATAAATACCGAAAGAACAGTAGAAAATTTCAAATAGCACTTTGTGCGATAAAAGCTCAATGTGAAGGCCTCCTTATACATGCCAATCCTCTCAAAACCTGAATCAACGGATTACCCAGTTTTTTTTTTTTTTTTTTTTTCTCTCTAAAAAAATTTTACAAAGCTTTCAACTTACTCTCATGTATTACGAAGTTTTACTGAATAGCAAAGTTTACTTTAAAGCTTTGAAAATTCATCAGAACATTACTTCATTCGCAACACGGAATGTTATATTTTAATCATTTAGAATCCTTTGTATTTTTTTTTAAACTTTCATTTTTCGTAAAATTGAAAAAAAAAAAAACCTCAATTAATAAAACATACTTATTATAGCATCATAACCTTGTGGCATAGTTACAAATGCCATAAAATTTTATATACAAACTGAGTAACAATCGATTTTTCATTTTCTGTTTCAGGTAAGCTTGAATCATTACTATATAAACGAACAAGGAGCCTCATCGCACAAACTATAAGGTATTTCAAAGATAAAAAACATATTGTATCCCAGCCCCCTATACACGTACAATGTGAAAAGCTACAATTTCAGCTCCTACCAATCTATCACCGATAAAAAAATAGCCCAGTCTCCATTTACAAGTCCACTATCGGCATTGAAATTCAATTTAGCCTGGCGAGCAAGTATCAGCAACGGTGCACCCATTACGCAGTTAACACGAGGCAAAAGCTTCACACGAGAACTACTCCAAATCGATCATTGAAAACATGGAGCTGCCGTTACGGAGGAGCCTTATACATGCTTGCATGTGCTCCCCTTTTCGCGTATTTCGGGGTGGAATCGGCATCCAGTTTCCTTTATCACCCCCTCTCCGCCACGTACACGGGAGAACGGCTTCGGACCCGGGCATACCAGATTCTCGCTTCGTAAATATTTACGCGCACACAGTCCGAGCTGCAGGTGCTCCATTGCATTTGCATGTCGAATTCCATCCCGCAATTCGCGGCGATTCCGCATGTATGGCCACTGCTGAAAATATACACTACGGGTAAATACACGCGCGCATGCACTTGTGTGAACGCAGGTTTAAACGCGTATTATAGGATTCATGCATTCATATTCGCTCTATGCCGTATACCCATGGCTTTGTGATATTTGTTCCAACAATCGTGGCAGCCCCACGAGCCGTCTCAGGTGATATTATTGCGCATATAATACATGAACAATATGCTCGTGCACGTGTGCATACGGCATGACCCAATTACGTCAAGATTAAATGCGTACTGGGATTTTGCAGGTGGCATATGCGAGCGAACTCAGCCTTTAACTATTTGGTTTCTGACAGGGGAACAGAGAGACACTTTGTTTATACCACGCACTGTTACTGGCATTTCACCATTGATTTCCTCACCTTTTCTTAACAAATGTGTTTATACGTATTATTGCACCTTTTTTATGATATTTCAGGAAATTTATGTAATTCTTAATTCACATTACTTATATTTAAAAACGCACGCGTGCTTTTCTATAAAATGACTATGCTTTGAAATGCGTTTAAACAACCACGTGAAATGAAATTCGAGCAAATCTATATTCAATCACTCGTCTGACAACGACTGTAAGCCTCTCGAGTGACGATAACAGCGCGACATTTCAAACAGTTCCGATCGATCTGTCAAGCAGAGGCAACTCTTTGTCATGTATACACACGAAGCAGTGCAGTGGCAGCAGCAGCATTAAATTGAACTTGACCGCTAATGGCTGAGCCGCGTCGTCCGGCATAAATCGCAAAACGAGGCCAATCTTTCAATGGCTGCAAATTGAGGCGCTGCGCCACTCGGACGCCCCCCTGACCCCTCTCGCGTACACGTGCATGCAGATCGGTCCGCGATCGTTCATTTGATCGGACTCTGCGCTCGGCTGATTGATGCCAAGCGCTATTGACGAAATAATCGCATCATCGAATATGTTTCGCTCGAGTGGACGACGACGCCACGTTTAATTGACGTATGCGTATATTGTGTACATATGCGTGCCGCGCATATACAACGGCTACCGCAGCCACGCCGTCTGTGTGTACACTCATCAATATGCATGTTCCGATTTTCAGGTGCACTATATATATGTGCAGAGATCGAATTGTGGGAAATAATAATGGCTTTCATGCATATTTGAGAGCATATATACAAGGAGGAGGCTGTTGGCTGGGGGTTGCTTTTGTTCAGGTGTGTACGCGTTGCGTCTCTGGAGTGCGTCAATCTAATATGTTAAAAGGGTGCTTGAGTAAGTGTGTACATGTGTAGACGTATCCGTGTTTGCCCAGTGCTAATGCTGAGAAGTAATGCGGGCTCTGGAAGCTACGGCTTCATTGATGAGCATTATGCAGGTGCAGCTGTGTGTCGATGCTCCAATTTGCATGTGTTTTGCCCTCTGGGTATTGGTATATGCTCTGCGGGGGTGCTCGACCATATTGACACAGAGCTTTTGTCCGTGTAATTACACGTGTTGCTCTCTTTTCTTTTGTTTTGATTTATTTGTCAATTCATACTAGATTCGGTGATCGTCAGAAACATTGGAGTTTTTTCTTTTTAAACTACATCGAGGATATAAAGAATAAAATAAATAAAAGACGCTCTGTCTGATGTACGTGAGTACATCAATATTATTACACGCACCCTTCGTGAACAATAGCTTTGAAACAATTCTACATCAAACGTGAGGTTGTGAAACTAATACATCCAAGGTGTGGACTATCCTTGGTACATGACAATATGACTGAGCAAGAGTAACACGCGCACCAGATAGGTGATATACAAAGGGCCCCCACGTGGTCATCAGCTGTTGAAACGATCTCTCAAATGGAGCCGTTCTTCCTCGGATCTCCTTTCAAGCTTGGAAACTCAAGAGATGGTTCTCTTCTTGCCCATTACCATGCATATCTCGGTATACCTGCGCTGTAATTTAGTTTCTACCCTTTCGTCCCGTATAGTAGAAATATTATATGGCTCAAAATGCGCAGGTGCATGAAATTCCAGGCCGTTAATGGGAAAATTCACCAAGTAAGGTTATTGGTGAACGATAAATCCTTCTCATTTTTTATGGAACAGAGTTTTCTATACAACCGATAGATGCAAAACCATGCGAAATAGTTACAAAATTTTGTTTTGTTTTTAAGAGCTTTGAACCGTAAAAGACACATCTGACAGTCTGGTGCAACCGCAAGCTAAGACAAGAGCTTTTTTCCCATCTGATTACGGTGCTCAGAATATGTAGGGAAAATATAATTTTTCTTTTTGTTAATGAAGTTAGATAAATATATGCAACGAATATTGGAAAAGGCAAACATCGAATTTCCACAGGTAATTGTCTTTGTTTTGATGTATATATAAGCGAGCGATATACAGTGTCATTTGATAGATAAGTTTCTCTAAGCAAAGGTTAATTCTAAAGTGAACATTTGAAATCACTCGTCGGCCCATCAAACATCGATCAGCTCCTCTCCTGTCTTTGTCTTCCTGATCCTCGTCCTCGTCCTCCATCCGAAGAACAACAACAGCAGGAGCTACCAAAACGTGCCCGGCTTACGTAGCACGTACTTTCTTCCTTTCTTTCATTTTCCACCAACCGTACATGCACGGCAAAGTGCACAAGTTTGGACCGAATGGAAGCTCAATGAAAAATGGCCAACACTTTTGCCTGCCCATACATACATCGTATAGGTGTACGTATACATACACACATCGTCGCCATGGTCGCCGGGCCAGACACTTTTAATACTCGCATCAGAAGGCGCGTGCTGCGATGACTCACCGGTCCTTGCCGTCGGTCGTGGGTGTTCGGCCCTCCTTTCTCTTCTTCCTCCTCTCCTTCTACACTTATATTCTCCAAGATGCGAGTTTTGATTCTCGTCTTCTTTGCTTCGTCGTGTTTCACTCCTGGCCCTTTTCTTTATTTCTCAAACTTTCCCCGTACAGCTCGCGTATTATCTTCCTCTGTGTGTGTGCGCGCTTATTGCGAAGGGCCATTGTTTCGAGCATAGAGTAAAAACGTTCACGTGCTTGGATTTTTGATGGCTAATGACTGTTATTAATACGAAGAAGAAAAAAAACAATTGTTGCGGGTACAAGTACATCGACGCGTACGAACTCGTTGTTATTTTATTACTTTGTACCTCCTGTTCTTTCAAGATTAGCTTTGATTTGAGAACGAGGACCCTAACGATTTTGGTCTAATTGACTGCTATACAGAATTCTGAGAAGAAAAAAAAAGACGTTGGATTCGGTAAAAGAGGTGAATCTCTTATCTCGTGACATCCTGCGTGACGAATCTGATTGAGACTTCCGAGTACGTCTTTATACTCGTGAAATCATACGTAATATGATTTTCCCCGACGGTAACCACTCGTAAGTTCTGTATGTACCTCTGACGCATTTGAATGGCCATTTTGCCTGCAATTTTATATAATTGAACTGAAGTGTTGTCCAAAAGTTATCATAATTTTTCGTACCCATCACGTACAACTCGGTTGGCTATGAGCAATACAATTCCACGAACGAACTCTATTGTAAAGCATGACTTTGCGTAGTTTTGCAGTTAAGTTGCAAAATCAACTTGAACAAAGTAAGTCAAAGTTAATACTTAATTGACGATTAACAAAATTCATGCATATCAAAGTTTCATCGTTACACCTTTCTTATACGTAATCATCCAAAAAGCATCACATTCTCCGACGATACACTCACTCACTCAACTGCCATTAGTCGTGATCTTGCTGTATCTGCAACCGATAGAGTGTACACGATGTACGTACAATGAAAAAAAGGCCTCCCAAACACGAGATAGCCCGACGAGGCAAAAAGAGAAAGTTAGTGTAGTACATACGAGAAGCCGAGCTTATAAATAACGATTACACGGTAGGAGCGGTTATATAGAGATCGAAGAGGATGACCGCCGACGAAGCGGGATCGCTGAATAAGTCTTCGTTGGCGATTAGATTGGAAGGTATACATATATACGGGAGAGAAACTAAAGAGAAAGAGACGAGGAGGGGTCGGAAGCCACGAGTTCCCGTAAATCCGCTGATCGGCTGGTGCGCCGGTCGGCAGCAGGTGTTCCAGCGACTTACATACTGCCACGGCTGTACGGAGTCTGTTGTATAAGTTAAATCTTCGTTGAGCCAAGGGGGCTTAAGAGCTGCTTGTTGTTTGTCTTGGATCTATCGTCGGGCCCACACGGACGCACACCCACAACCATGACTGGCGTCGCACATCTTTATCGGCTTTTAAGGTGGTGTATCTTCTTCCTCTGTACTTGGAACTTTTATCATATCCAGGTCTTGCTCGCACGTAAGCCTACACGTATTGATATTCGGTGTTACACTTTTCTTTTTTCTTTTTTTTTTTTTCATGTTGATTCCAAGTTCATCGAGAGCTTCCGTTGTTCCATGACACCTTGCAATGGGGCATCAATGACTTGTCTCGTCTCGCTTCTACTCATCGGTCTTTGCCCAATGCCAACAACACACCGTACCCCTTTGCAGATTAATCTTTACAGTGTGAAAATCATCAAGTTCAACGGCAGCACACACGCGATGGGCCATTTTAATTCCCTGACCAAACGAGAGGCTCGGCAACTCCACGAGATAATTGGCCCCGACGTATTATCGCGTTGAGCGCGATTATGTCCCACTGGACGTGACAAAAATGAGGATGCACGCGTCGGCAATGAGTAGGTACACGTAGACGGAGAAAGTTAGCGGAGCGGACAAAGACTCGTGTGTATCCTCATTACGTTTGTCTGTATGTATACACCCGCAAAGAGGCAGAGTACGCGTGCTCTAATTAAATGGCAGGCTTTTCGGAGTCGACGGCTGTGTACAAGCGTCCGCGTTTATTAAGACGAAATAAACAATTATACACCTACACTGGCAATGACGGCGGACGACTGCTACCGTCGGGGAAAGGTTAATTTTCTTCTTCCTGCCATTTCGTTTCAGTGTTTTGTTTGTCTGAGGCCGGAGCGAGGAAGGAAATTATACTTGCTGCGCTTTTATAATTTGTACAGCGCGATGTAACGTCCTACACGTTTTTTACGATGTTTACGAGAACTTTAATTCTCGTCTCGTAAAATCACTGTGTGGCAGCAGTAGAGAACCTATGAGCACCACTATTTGAGAAATAAGAAAAGAAAATTTTGCAAAAATGTTTAACAAATAGTACACGTAACAAGGAAAAAGTACATGTCCAAGAGATGTAAATATTATAAGCAATAGTTGGATACTGCAGAGCTCAGTTTATGTAAAGTACCTGTATATCCGGAGAATGTACCGTAAAAAATGTCAGAGATCTCTGATTTAAAAAATCATCTGTGAGATTGCTATAGAAATAAAAGAGGGTCGCAAGTACAGTAATGCACGTTTGGCAACAATGGTACGTTCCTCGGTTAGAGATTAAATGTGTAAGCACACGTAGTAAAATTAGTCCCAAAAGGGGTAATTTGGGTTAAAAGCGGCGCAGCCCTTTTTTTCCTCTAAGAAGGCACTTTCGAAAGACCGTATACAATAGGCCAAGCCGCGAGCTTAAAGAAAGCGGAAGCCACTCTTGTAATACTGTTCAAGCTTTTTCTCTTTTTCTTTCTCTCTCTCTCTCTCTCTCTCTCTCATCCCTGCTTTGTATTGGTCTGTGCGAGCAAAGCGAGGAGCAAAGTAGAGAAAAGAGGACCAAAGAGCGTCCGAAGAATAGTGCACGAGGAAGGTCAGAACGACTAATTCCTGCATGCATACCTACCGACTTGTGGGTCGTGTGAAATTATACGAGGTAAAACAGCCCGCGTAGCTGGTGTACATCGACACGGAGTCCGGGTTGTGTGTGCCCGCGGGAGGTCGTGTTTTTGGTAGAAAAGCGCCGAGCGAAATGGAGAAACCCGTAACAGGCTGGCCAACACAGGGTCGTTTTACGAACGAACGCGCACATACCATTTGCAGTAACTCCTGCGGGGGTGAGAGCAAAAGGGGGGTGGGGCGGCAGTAACGCAATACCGGCACCACAGAGCTACTTCTGGGTTGGTTTTATGCGGGACATGCAGAGTAGGTATATTGTATACATATAAGTAGTGCATCCAGCGGTGGTAGCAAGAACGGCCGATTTAGCTCTTTTTCCCGCTTTGGTGCGTAGGTATTAGAGGGAAGAAACACTCGGTGCTACCGCTGTTGCTGCGGGGGTGGCTCGCGGTCTTGGAATAATTGGACGCACTTTCATTAAATTATACATCTTTGCTTCAACGTGCACACGTGAAAGTGTGCTGCGGAGGGATTCTATGCTCTGGATTTTCCGTTTTTATGTTTAGTACAGAGACAGAGAAGGCCCAGACGTGCATACGTTGAATAGCCGCAAAACAAAACCCCGCCAGTGTACACTCAGCACTGAATAAAATGGCAAAGACAAACTCTGCGTGGTACAGGATGACGAATACGAAATCTCACTGGATTCGCTGCTTTGAACTGGAAGTGGCACCCATTTGACTATTTATTTACGATTTTGCGTGACTTCACTCATACGAATTGTTATATGCATTGAGATCTTTTTATTGGCAACATCAAATCACTCTCGATGGCGGAACTTTTTTTTTACAATAACTTTCAAATGCAATAGCTTGTAATGACTTTTGTAAAGGATTATATGTATAATATTTACAGGATTTAAAAATACAGTAATTGCACGAGAAGAAACTCTTGAAATGGAAATTTTTAATCACTTAAATTATACTTAGTCCGACAGATGTTATGCAGCCCCAGATCTTTTCTTCGCTCGCAATTACGAAGTAACGAATTGCATTTTAATGACTGCCAGTTGCCATTAAAACCAGCAAACAATGATAAAAACAAGTGCTCTTAATTCTACTCCCATTCTCCCATCCTTATAATTTGAAAAAAAAAAGGGTCAAAAATGTAATTACAGCTAGCCCATCATGCGTTTCCGCGGATTTCGGAACGCCAGGCGAAAGTAATGCCCTGGCACTCGCGTTAGTAACCGAAACAGCGACTACGCGGAGCGATAAATTAACCAGACGCGTAATCAAAATTCATACCAAATTTGGTCAGCTCCCCATCGGCTTTTGCACAATTAAACGCAGTCACTGCATGGCTGACGAATGACGGCCACAGCCATGTTACGCTGTATATCCCAAGGAAAATGTTAAATATGGAGAGAGAGGGAGTTTGCTCTTTCGCGGAACAGGTGAAACACGTGAATGGGCGTAAATCAGGCAATGCGTCGAAATTGAGGTTTGGCCCACTCTTGCGCTCAGTACAGTGAATATAATGTGCAATACAGTGCCAGTGAATTGTGGGATCGGAGAGGCGTAGTCTAATAACAAATAGTGGTTTCCATAATGTATACTCTTGCTTGGTAAATTTATTGTTGCGTGGATGACGCGTCTTGTCGTTCAAACAAGCAGAGTACGAGTAACGAGTTGGAACTCGTTCTATTTTACGTATTTGGATTCTTTGCGCGAATTTTCATTATCCTTGCAGAAAAATTCAAACGTCATCCATCCGTTAACTGCACCCTATTTTCGCGCTCTCTACCCACCGATTCTCAAACAGATCGAGTCACAAACTCCCTCTGCTTGAATTGTTTGCAACGCGCACACTTCATCTCTTTTTTAAGCTGTACAACTCGCGACACTATAGGTGACGTGGGTGTGGCTCCAATGATACTCCAATGAGTACACTCGCGCTCAAGGAACAAGCACGTCATTAGTACTATTATTTCGAGAACTTCACTTTGCAATTAGTTGCTCGGTTACATTGTGCGCTATATACAAGAAGGTGTATACCTACAAGCACCCTAAGCTGTTTGTGATAGCTGGTGTTACCCCGTGTTTGGAATGTAAAGTGAAAACAAGAGAGCCATTCCATTGGGCAAGGATTTAGCGATCGTTAACAGGTGCTGATGATGTACATACCATCGGGAATGTTGTAAGCGCGCGATTTGGAGTCTCGAAAAGATTGGTAAAAGCAGGAACGTTACACGAGTGTTGGAGGCACGAAAGGGTGATATAACTTCATTGGGGGGTACACATATCCAGTCGTCGGCGCCCGTGGGTGCGTTTTATCCGCGTCCGTCGCTTTTCCACCACCATCTGGCCCGTGAAGCACGTTTGCACGCGCGTCGCGCTCTCTCAATCATCGGGGATGCGGTCCGACGGGGTGGACGTGCGATCTTTGCCAACGAACCGATTGTTCGACCACTACATATTATGTGTACGTAGGTAGCACTGGACGGAATTATCAGTCCCCCGCTGGCCTCGAAGAAATAGCCTCTTCTGCGCTGTACCTACTGTCTATGAGAGTGTGTAATTGTATGGCATGTATTACAATATATTGCGTAGGTATAGTGACTACTGGGCGCGTATCGACGTGACGCGACGCGCGAGATAAGCAGGTGCGGTTTTCTTTGAGCTCGGGCTTTATTTGTATCGATGGTGCTTTGCGTCTGCCTCGCTCTCCCGCCCCTTCTTTTTTTTTCTCGTTTTAATTGCTTTGGCGCGTGGACGTGGCTTGTGAGACAATCGCGCTGTTTCGTTCGAGCTAACGTGACTTTTTAGTGATTCTTTTTTATTCATCATACGTGGGATTCGATTGCAAGGGAAAACTATGACTTGGATAACCCACGGGGAATTCAATTGTCAATGAATCGTAGAAATCACGATGAGTACCTTTCATCATTTACAAATTTGTCTCTTCTCTTTATTTTAAAAAAAAAAAATATCCCCCAAGCTTTCCAATGGTTATAACAACTATGGTGTTTCTTATACATGTTGAAATAATTACAAACACAAAAAAGTAACACTTTAATATTTAAATAAGTTGTACGTTTCCAGAGCCTTCACATGAGCATCAAAGATGTGACAAAGGTGTTTTAAATATTGGCCATGGGGATGCACCATGGGGATGCACCACCTACATTATTAATTGTATAAGGTGAAAGGTACCTGTAAATCAATACATAAATTCTGCAGTTATTGAATTAATACTGAAATTTAAGATTCACAATCGAGTTCATAGTACCTAACGTACAAACTTGAATGTAAGCTTGGTACGTTTTCAAGCACTTTTTTCTTCCACCTGTCGTCTGCAAAAATAAGTAACTTATTTATTTATTTACTCGTTTGTTTATTTATTTATTTTCGAGTATGCATGACCAATGAGTCTTACTATAGCTTATTAAATCATTGACCTTCATTCGAGGACTTGTAACGAAATTGTACAACTTTGACCAGCGAGTAAATCAAGCGACAATACACATTTCCTGTCACGTAAAAATTTCCAAGTCAATCGCCGATCAATAATCGATCGAAACAAAACGTATTTTAATCACCACTTGCGCCTCATGGCCCACATGTACAGGGTCTCACGCACGCCGGCTACGACTTTACGTACTCCTTTTTTGGAGCCCCCGACTCCTATCTGTGGTCTCTTCTCTACACCTTCTTCTTTATTTCTCCCAGTCGGTTCTCCCTCATTGTTCCCCACGTAACTATCACTGCCGTGGCTATTCATAGGACTTTGTCGACGAGTTTATACTTGCACGAGCCAGCTTTAATGAACCCACAAGTGAGTAGCGCCTGCGTCCGTGAATCTGCCGAGAGAGTAGAAAAGGTATGTAATATACAAGTGAGAAAAAGACATATGTATGGGAGTAGACTCGACGGCTTTTTCAAGGTCTGCATAGCTTGTGTGTGTAGAAGCAATGTAAGTACGTACAAGTGTGGGTGCATGCGAGCAAAGAGACGAAGAAAATCGTCTTTATTCAACCCTCGCTTGATTCTAAGACGCGTCTGTGCGCGTTTTACTTTGTTAAAAAAGTCCCCTTTTAAATTTTTTTTTTTTTTTTTTTTTTTTTTTTTTTTCATCGATATCTTATTACTCTTATGCTAACGAGCCAGGGTTGGGGACGATTGCGTAAATGGAAGCTCATGCCTCACGAAGCACGAAGAAGATGTGAAAATAATAAACGATAAAATTAAAATTACTGGGAAATCTGAACAGTCGTAACTGTCGGATTACTTAGCTATTCGAAAAAATAAAATCTTGTTCAAACTTGATTGTTATTTGATAAATCGATATACCCCAACTAATAATCAAAAGACAATTGATCATTAAAAATTGTTTTCCTTTACTTCGAAAAGAGACACACTCTAACATACAGTGGACCACCTGCGTAACATAACATTATAATAAATGTATTGATCCTGAGAGACCTTATTTATGATAGATCTCTACCTTCACTTGTTTACATTACAAAAATAGAGATACAAGAAAAAGGGTACTCAATAAAATGTTGAAGAAAGAAAGCATTTGGTAAGAAAGAAGTATTCAAAATTCAGGTGGAAACGTACAACTCTGGAAAATGTCAAAGAACAAGAAAAGAAACACAGTTTGAAGTTAAGTTTAACGAAAAACGAAGAACTAACATTACATGAAATTAGTTTAGAAAAGGTTTGAAAGCTGAAAGGATACGAGAAAAGATATGAAGAAAAAAATTGTTTTTTTAACTGACAGAGAGAAAGGTGAAATGAAATCTCCAAATTTTGGTAATAAAATGAGAGAAAAGCCGGAGAGAATGAGTAGAGAATTAGGTGCAAAAGTTTACAAATGAAAAGGAAAATTTTTACGCAGAAAAAGGAAATAAAACCGGTAGAGAAGTGGTATTGTTACTACAGAAAGGATAAAAAAGTTAGATCATCAATAAAATGACAAAAAAATCTTTCAAAAATACACAGAATAAAAGGAAAACGATAGAGAGTTAGCATATATACGAAAAATTCCAAGTGAAAAAAGTACAATATTAATAAAGCCAGAAGTTTCTTGTACAAATTAGGAATAAAATAGTACTCTAAAACGGTAGTTCGGATGTATGAAGAAATTGAGAGATGTGTTAAAAAGAAGAAATCTATAAAATATCAATATATTAAATGATCTTGTAAGAGTTTTAATACAAAATAAGGAAAAAGTAAGACACTCGAATAAAAACTACAAGATATAAAACAAATTAGTTAAAGCATGATTGGTGTTTAAATTTATAAAATCTGCCGATTGAATCAAAGCTTTCATAAATGCCACGTTAAAAACGGGCTCTGTGATTATTATATAATCTACCTGAATGATAATAGAACTCAGAACATGGAGAGCAACAGCATCCAAAGAGAGGAGACGGCCAAAGACTTGCGATCGGATCCTGTTATGCGGAATATGCAGGCACTCGGCTGACATCTTCGAGCTGATGTACATACGACTGCAGCGAAGACGTACGGGACTCCTCTCTTACATGCAGCCCCTATATAAAACTCGTACACGACGTCAACACGTCCATATAAATAAGGCAAATGCCAACCATCTAGAGATCTCGCATAGGTGTGTGTATGTGCGCCTTTTTGAATGCATGTGTGGTGACACTGGTGACGGCGGCATAACATACGGCAAAAATGCGCCTACTCCAGCAGCTCGCGGAATATTATGTAAATGTGTGTATACACACAACAAGGAGAAGACGGCTCTCTGCATGGCGTATACGAGTCGTTTGGCTGGAATCTATAAGCTGACGTCGACGAGAATTGAAATGCATTTTTTGAGGCGTGGCTTCTGCGACTTCTCTTTGATATGTATAGAGAAGTCGTGAGAGATTTTTTTTTTTTTTTTTTTTTTTTGTTTACAAAGTGACAATAAATTGAATTTTTTTGTGTGTGGACGTTGAATTGATGAGAGGCGTGGATTTTTTTTTTTATCTTTAAAATGTAAACGGCTCCTGATCAAAGAAATTTCTGAAACATACAAACGCATAACAATACAACACATTTTTAAACAATGAACACCCGAATATTCTCTTTATAATAATTTTATTGGATTAAATCGTGCAAGATGTGTCTTTTTCCGTTATAAATGACAATTTGATTGTACTAAATGAACGACATCGCGATCGTTTGAAATTGAATTTCTTTTTATTTGACAAATTCTGTCAAACTTATTCCGCAACATCTGACAGGAACAGTAATTACAAAAACAGTCATGATTTATTTAATGAAAACAAGTGGCGCTACTTTGTTGTATATAATTAAATTTTACAGCAGCATGAATTGTTTGGTGATAAAAAAATGTACAAAATTTAATAATGCCACAAAAAAAAGAGTACTTTGTAGTTGATATTGCCCACAATGGACATAATAATCTTACAGGTGTTGTAGTTTTTTATGGGCATTTTTATAATTGAAATTTATTTTTAATCCCTTTTCTCGTAATCAAAAATTGTTGAGGTAATTATCGTTTTAAAGTTAGGTGAAACGATGACGAGAAAAAATATTAATTTCCATGTATCCTGATGCTGATGATTAATTGACAAAATTTTTTTGTTACTGAAGCGAAAACATAATTAGTTTAGCATGTTGATTTGTTAGAGAAAAAAAAAAAAAAAAAAAAAAAAATGAAACTTGAAAGAGAGAAGATAAAAAATTGCTAAATGTATAAAATTATCTAAAAATCTTGTAGCTGTAGAGTTGAGGAATAGTGAGATGAACGGGAGTGTCAGAACAACGACAAATACATCGTTATTACCACCCATGTCGTAAAATATTTAACAATCGCGTCAAGTACCGAGAAGTAATTTGAAAGGGAAGCCAGGAATGCAGGCAACGTTGATTAATATTTATCTCGAAATCGTGGTGGTTGATAGCACTCCCTGGCTGTAAATTTTTTAAGCATACGTATAGGTATACGAACAGCCCACCTTATTCATCCCCTCATTTCGCAAAGCGCCAGCCCTCCTTCATTATACACAATAGCTACTGTAGCAGACGCGACCTTTTTAAACAAATAGCCCGCACTTGCTCTGTGCCCCCAAACTTTTGGCTACACGGCCGGGAGAGCAGATTACAGCATTTTTCTCCGCCGACACCTCTACGAGCTCATAAATTACAATTTCAAACGGAATTTCGTCAAATTTACGAAATACAGAGGGTAGAGGTGCTGGGTGTCAGGTCCCGAGCCACACTGAGAGAGAGCGCTCTGGCGGCTCTTTATAATTCCATTAGGTAAACTTGGCCGAATTTCCCTCGAGGCTCGTCACTCAGTCTCACTTCCGCGTGCGCGTAATTTTGTCTCTCATTCTCTCTCTCTCTCTCTCTGCACCCTCACTTTCTGTATCTGATGGTGGCTTCTTGTGACAAAGACGACGACTCGACACCATTGAACCTTTGCTGTATGGCTTTTGGTATATATATAATTCGTGTGTGTGTGTGTGATTCAAAATTCTGCACTTTTGAAAAAATTCTGTAAAAAATCAAGGAAATTACAAATGAAATATTTTTAACAGACGATAATAATGTTCTACTCATTTGATTACAAATAGTTCAAAAGACTGTGAATTTTTCTGATTTTCGCAAAGTTATTTCTAACTATTCTTACGCCATGGATAGACAAAAAAAAAGACTTTGCATTGTTAGCTACAGCCTGTGCGCGAAAAGTTCATTATTTTTAAATTAGGAGGTGCACACATCAGCATGTAGTGCGTTAGGAAACTGGCGTGCTTTTTTTTTTTTTTTTTACTCTTTCGCCACACCCGCTCAAGACAAAAGAGCCAGTGGACACGCTCATTATTCAAATTTTTTTCCTTTCCCTCTGCTTTTAGCACGTATTTCGCATTAATGAATAAGTGGTGGATTGGTACAATGCGAGCTGTATCAAAATGTTTCCACGCATAAAATCAAGCACTGGGGTCTCGAATTTCCAATTTCCACGAATTTACTAACACGCTTTTCTGTCATTGTCCCAACAAAAGATATTTTTTTAAGGCTATTGTGGCTCGTATAATTTTATGAAATATATTTTAAATTAAGTAACTTATAGAATAACTGCAAATTTCTCCTTGTTATGCAACATAGGTAATGTGACACTGATCGTTATTCTTTGCTTATATTTGTGTGAAATGAATCGATCTTTGAAGAATCGATAAAAATTTGTACTTTAGCTAGGTAGGATATTTAAATAAAGTACAATACTGGTCTAATATCAAAGTATATTTTTTTAAGTATAAAATGTAGTTAGATGTTCCCCATTATTTTAACAATATTTTTTTAGTAGAAATCCATAAATACAAAAGAGACTGGAAAATAAATTAATAAGAGTCCAAAATTTGAATGATAGTTGAAAAATGAATAAAAAGAAAAAATTTAAAAGGAAAGAGAGAGGGCATGTACAAAATTTAAATCAACAACCACGGTTTGAGAGCATTGATTAGTCAAAAATTTTGAATATTAATCTATGAGCATAAATAGAGTCAAAAAGCACGAATTGTAGAATCCCAAATTTCAATTAAAATTCACATGTATAAGAGTTCAAAAGTATGAATTACGATTCAATTTGATGTAACACAGTTTTAAGGACACAACTTGAGGATAACACACGATTTTACCTTACATTTGCAGCCGTCACTCATGTTGGCACCTGTTTGTCCATACTGACACCTTTCAGCCGAATAGTGTTGCTCAAAATATAATAAAATCTACCCACTCACTTTTCAATCAGATATTGTAAATCATTGGGCTGCGAGTAGTTATAGCCACTATAACCTCATTAAACCAATAAAAACAAAAGTTACGTCAATCCAGATGAAGAGCCAAAATCTTACGGTCCCTCAAGATGCACCAAGAAAACCATAATTGCAATCGTAATGGGCGTTTAAAAAGCAGCATGTGAAAATTAAGGGGAAAAAAAGAGTGTGAAAGAAAAAGGGGGAAAAAAGAGGTGAGAGAAGCATCGTCCGGCAAGCTTAGCCAATAAATTTTCCAAATGGCTCGAGTAATCACCCGAGAGGGCGCAAGAAATAGAGAGAGGTATGGGAAAGAAGGAGAAGAAGATTGCAGACAGTGCTCGAGACGGCGAAACGGCCGTTCTTACACAGCTTCTCGCAAAAGCAGCAAGAAGAGGCGAAATCGCGTACCAAGTAGTACAAGGCGGCTAGAGCCGGCCAGGAGGAGGAAAGGAAGGGAGAGCCACGAAGAAACGGCCGAGTGGATTTAACGCCCTGCCAACTTTGCACTATAAATGCTAATAGTAGCTCCTGTAACACGTGAACTTCCCCTGAAGTTATGGAGATGTTCCGCTGCGCTGTAACACATGTATACGTTGTAGGTGATGCAAGCAGGAACCAAATGTTTTCCAAAGTTCGAATTCGACGGCTCCGAAAACGCGGACAAATTCATGGAGATGTTGAGGAATCCTAATGTCATGGGCAATCGAGGTGGATGAAATTCCTATACCACCTCGTCATTGTAATATGGAGCCGGAGAGTTGGGGAATGTCTGGACGAGCCACTGTTCCGCGCAGATGACGGGGTTGAAGTTTGTCGGGCTGGAACATCGAAACTTTGCCAAGCCAGGCTTTACGAGCGTCAGACGCTTTCAAATTGTTGGCGTTTCAACTATTTTCGAAGCCACAAAATTAGATTGTCTCTCTGTTGTTTAAAATGATGCCCAACTAAAAAGCCCCGTTTCCCCCCTACTTCGTTGTTATTTAATGTTGCGTGATTGCGTCCATTGATTGGCATTCCGTGTACGGAGTTAATTGAATTGCCTTGTCGTTCTACATCCTAAATAAATCCACTTAACCTTCCATAGTACAACGAACCATTTATCAATTATTACTGCCTAATACCGCCAATTCGATCGAACTCGAGAGAGCTCTGTAATACGACTCCCCGGTAATACACGATCAATTTTTAGACGTCTATCTGCTCTAATTTGCCCCACATAGAAAATTTAAATAAATTCATGGTAATGTTTTTATCATGGGTAATCAACCCACCCATGAGTTGCAATTTTGAAGTAAGCTCGCTTTTATAATTATCGTCACTCGATCACTTAACCAACGACAAAACCAATCGACCACAATCCCTGACTACAATAAAAATAAGAAGAAAAGTAGTTTAACTTCCATCAATATTAAAATCAAACCAAATTATCTCGTCACACGCCAACTGGACAATAAAAAATTCCAAATTTTGCTCAGAGCCCTCGACAACGTGTCATCTTTCTCGACTATAAGGTATCCTCGTACAACACCTGTAGGTATACACTGCACGTGTGGATCGGCACGTAACTTTCTCGCGCGCACACCCATCTCCCTCGTGGGCTTATCTGTAGCAGGAGCGGGTGTGACTAGTGCGTTCTCCCCTTGTCTGCTTAAGCAGAGACTTTGCCCTGCTGTTCTTTTGCACGCTCGGCTCCTCGAGGAATCTTCGAAAGTTCTCGCGGGAGGGCCGACTAAGATTTTGCGTCCAACGGCTTCGCAAAGTTGTGCGGATAACGACGAAAGTTTCGGGCCGCTGCCGCCCTCGGGCCTCCTCCCTTTCTCTGGTATAATATATACTTTTGTTTGCTACGGCCTCGCTTTGACTTTCGCGTCCACCATACCTTGGACGTCCATTGAGATTGTTTAAAGTTTCGTTGTGGATTTTTTTATGAAGTGTTGGTGTTCAAGCACAGCACGGGAATTTTTATCTCTTGCATCGTTTATTCCCTGCAATGTTTGATATATATGTATTCTTCAGTTGTGAAGGTTCAACCTTGAAAAAAGAGTATGTGTTCAGAGTATTCTTTGAGTCGCTTTAATCAGATCTAGATTGGTTCGTTTTTCAAATTCGTTTGTTGGTTTCATCAACAAATCGTTCAGATCGTTTTTATCTTTAAAAAAGTACCTTTTAAAAATTTTTCTGCACTCGAAAAGTTTTTTTTTTTATAAAATTTTTTAACAACGTTATTTCTAACTATTCTTACGAGAAATAGCACAGATTTTGAAATCAAAAATTAATGACTAGTCATGCAGTGCTCCCGTTGTTATTGTTGTACATTTTTCTTGTCACAATGTAACGAAATCCTCCGTGGGACTGTTTGTTTCATTCCTACTCAGTTGAATTGGGATGGGAAAAAAAAAAAAAAAAAAAAAACGAGGGGATCGAGCTCGTGAAACGTTACTTTTTTCTCAGAATGATTTGTGTGTATCACACCCGCCGGTCTTATCTCTGACTAAGAAACCACCTCGGCGTTCTTTTATTTGCATCATTACATTTCACTCGTGACACTTTACAAAGCAAACATTTCACGGTTTAATTTACTGTAAGTCAGGACACGTGATCTTTTCTCCATGGAATTAACAGTAATGTCTAATGTAATAGACGACGTTCTCAAGAGTAACCTACTAAATAGCTTGAAGCTCAAAGCCCAAAAACATTTTTTCGTTTCTTCAAACTTATTAAATTTCTTTAAAATCCAAATTCTCAACATTGAACATTGCGAATAAAATTATTTCTAAATATTAGCTGTAGTTAACTATATTGCGGTTGACGTAGGCAAACTCGAGAAGCTCGTGCCAGTGATTGAGAAAAAGGTTACCCTGACGGATTATCCTTATGACCCTCGGCATAAAACGTAGAAGCTCATTAAGTTAAGACACAGGCTTGACTTTTAGTACAATGTAGAACGATTTATTGCCAATGAAATTAACAAGGAGTGCGACCAATTCTCTCTTGTCAGCTGACTAAATCACAAGCTACTTTGCAGAGTAGCGCGTAACACAAAATTTATGTGCATTTTATGTTTGAATGCGTCAATACACTACTACGCGAAGAAGGGGTACAAATTGTTTTTATTTGACAGTTTGGCATGCAAAGTAGTTACAAGAATGTGGATAAAGAAAACACAGATGAAACAAGCAGTAAAGTTAAATTCAACAAAACTATTTAGGCAAAGCTTCAAAATATCGTAAATAAAAATTCGAAGAATTGAGTAAATGTAAGAAACATTACAAGTTGAAGGAATTTTGGTGTTTATCGTCAAAGGGTGACAATCAAAAATCGTTCATGACTTGAAATTAATTAAAATATGCTTACAAATATCCTTTCATCGAGCTAAGTTAAAAAATTTGTTAAATCTCAATCAATTTCACATATACCTGCAATAACATGTTCTTCCTTCTTATTTGCACACTTGAATAACACGACATGACCAACTATTATAATGAACATGGCTTGCTAATGATGAATCCAACACGCCTGAATTATCTAATGAAATCTCATAATCGCAAGTAACAGAACAAACGTGAAACTGATTAATTATAAAACACCACCTGTTAAACCCAACAAGTTGGAACTTCTAAATGAGCTAATCCAATGTTTAAACTCTACATGCAAGCCCGCCAATATTACCCATGTATTAGATTCATTTGATGGTATATAGCTCACACTTGCACACATGCACACTCATTGACAGTGTCCCCCAAAAGTTTGCCGGATGGGTAAGCAGATTCTAAGAAGAGGCTGCTTCCAGCAGTGCCGCAAGGGTAATAGCGCAGTTGCTTCTGCATCCTAATTATCAGTTTCCATCGCAAGAGTCGAACTCTATTAAGCCGACTTCGATGAGAACTTAAGGTGGGGAGGGTTTGGAGTGGGGGGGGTACCACGAAGTTTGCGTGAAGTTTCCGCTGCCACTTGGGCACCCCGAAGGCTTTCGATCCATCCCCCGTTGACAGAGGGGAGCCAGAGATGTATTAACTGCATGCACGCGCACGTAGTCCCGAACTCCTGCTATCCCTCGAAGCTTAATATCCCGTCATACAGCTGAGCTGTGTATATGCATTATATAGCAGTATCTTGCCTTCTCTTACCAGCTAACCATGTAAACGATCTTCTACCAAGTGTGTATTAACCATCAATGCGTGTTACGCGTATTAAATTCATTTGGGCGAATCTTGCTTCATTGATGAAATAAACAAGAGTCATTAGTCTTTGAAGCATCAAAATTCTGTTGCGTTAGTCAGCCTCGGTAATTATTGGATCGTTGTCCCACTAGTGGTACCAAACAGAACAAAAGTCCAAATCCATTTGGAACCACGTGTAAGCTTCTCGTGGCCTCTGAGGACGAAAGAAAAGCCCGCCCAGATGTGCAGCACAAGAGAGAAGCGGACTAATTACCTCCGAAATTGCGCTTTCCTTCTCCCCCAGCCCAAAAGGCTAAGAAAGGCATAATCATGAGCCCCAACGGGGTGGCCCATTACTTTTTATCATCCGGTGCAGGCTAACTAAAGGACTTTACAGAGCAAAAAGAAAATAGGCAACGGCAACAAAAGAATTTCGAAGTAAGTCGGAAGCTGAGGAAGGGGAAAAAAATGCGAAATTGCTGCACATCCTCATCAGGCAAATGAATTCGTGTAAATACAGTTTGTAGCTCTCTCTCTCTCGCTTAGCTGGTTCAGTCATGTCGGTTAAGTTTCTTAGACGCAAAGTTCGACGCAGTGGCAAGAAGAGACAATGAGACATAATTGCGCGGTTGAGCACACTAGTAGTCAGTATAAGTAGGGGCTTGCACTAATGTAGACAGAAAATCGAGAGAAAATACGTTGCAAGTAGGTAATGTCCTTGAATATAATACATATGCAAATTAAAGAAATAAGCTTATGCACCAGTATAGTAGACCTTGTTTTGTCGTAGCTGTTCCTATCAGTGGTAAAGATACGATTATTTTTGATGTGAATGAAAAAAAAAATTATAAATGACAATAACGATACATTTATGATTTAAGCATAAACTAATCAAACACCACATTTGATCTATTTTCATTCTAACACTTTTTTACTATCATAAACAAAATTTGAATGTTAAGATAGTGCAATAGAAAATAAATTAGACTACATTTCGACATCGTTTAATTTCTATTCGTGCAGTTAGTCAAATTTCTTTAAACAGTTTGAAATTAAATAGCTTTACATATATCGTTACCAAACTCTAACGAGACCAAGAAAAAATTAATGCAAAAAGACATATTGGAAGTAGAAAAAAAGAAGTGTCTCATGCTTTTTAATCATTGGAGCGATTTTCTTACTTCTTGACTTCTTTATTCTCAATCAGTTTGTTGGTGATACACAGGAGTAGTCTGATGATGAGCTTCTTTGAGCCTTACAAGTATCTTCACAAACTTTTTGCCACGTTTTTTTAAGCTAAATAAACTTTTGTTTAAATGATGAAGTTCACACTGAAAAACTGCTGTTTATGTTTGACATGGTCATAATAAAAGACGCTAGAGTAAAGAGTAAAATTAAAATTTTGCATTGCTTTCGAGCGAACACGTAGTACTCTTGAATCTCTTGCAGACAATTATTTGGTCTACTCTGTATTGTCAAGAGAAAACTCAAAATAATCCTCCCAAGTATTTAGTATGGGACAAAATAAGGAAAAAAAAAAAAAAATTCAAGTCTATCATCGACAAGCTTTAATGTAAAAATGAAAACCTGAAAGAATCAATGATTTTGTAAACTTTTTATTAACTCAACATATTATACATATAGGTAAAAACGTATCTTACTCAAGTACGAACTCATTGATATCTCAGTATGATAAATTGTACATCCATTTTAGTATGAAAAAGAGCATGGGATTTTTCAATCTATATTCCATTAATAGTCCATTAATACAGCATACGTACCTCTGCTTAATCAATATTTATCCAGTGATATTTGCTTAGCTGGTTTTTCCAAGGCTGTTGCTTCTATTTGGATTTCTTATAATACTCAAAATTTGTTCCGCAAGAAGCCTCTATTGGCGTACGTTTCATTTAGTGATCTTAAGATGGCAGAGATGTTCACAAGACCGCTAATCTTATTACTTCTGTGCGTTAGTGTAGTTTTAACCAAATCGCCATTAGGGAGAGAAAATTTTTTGACGGACCCGGTGAGTTTTTTATGGCATACATATTTATACGGGAGCGTCTAAGCTGAATGGGTCACCCGCAATCTATGGATGCATACGAGTGGCAACGCCTCACGGTGATGTATTTATTTACTTTGACTTGTTCTTGAGCAAATTCGGCAGAGCGCGTTTTACAAACAAAAAAGACGTCATGAGCACCAGATCGCCCATTTGGATGGGACGCTTCCATACTTACAAAGCCTCGTCAATGAATTCTGATTAGTTTCTTCTTATGTTAACACAATATTCTGCTAACTCAATCTTATAATATATTTCACAGGAAAAGGCGAATCTGAAGTGGACCATGGACTATATTACCAAAAAAAAAAGCGACTTTGAAATACACAGTAATTATTTAATTACTGGAATAATACCGCATCTAAATCGCGAAGCAAATAAAATGCACCAATATTCACCTCATGAAAAGTACGTGGAAATGCAATCCCTTTATAAAGATGCAACCGTGTCAAAGCTTGACCTTGAGAAAAAATTCTTCAAAATTAATGAGCTCTACAATAGTTTTGAAAATAAAAACAACACCGAGAAAGTCAATATTGAAAATCAAATCCATCATTTTGCAAAAAATGTAGATTCTTACACAAAAACAGTGATCGACCAATATACTCATTTATTCACGAAGCTATGGTCCGAGGACTTGAAAAGACAGTTCAAGTGGAACATTTTGGGAGAATAATTTTCTCAATTTGCTGACACCTAATATGATATTTATAATCAAATTTTTCCAAACTCTGTAAACTTTTACAAGTAATAAAAACAAGTACCTTATTTAGAGACAATTATTTACAGTTTATTCGTCAAATCTGATGTGAAGTGCAACACATTTTAAAAATAAACGTGTGTATATACATTTGTAGAATTTCAATATATTTTTATCAACCGCAATTTTAGCTTAGGAGCAGAGAAATCACGCTGCCTTGCATTTTTTGATTGAAGTTAGAGAAAAAGAATGTGCACAGCGTAAAGTGGGGCACTTCAATGATGAAAACCTTCGAATAAATTCGGCTGATGACAAATCTTTATTTCTACTTATCCGAAAGCTCTTTAATACACCTATAGCATACCGATCTACTCACTCGTTGGTATGATAAAGACAGTGGAGATAACAATAACTCCACTGCGGTTTTCACGAGTTTCTCTGCTAAGATTTTTTATTTTGCTCTTCAAATTGAGTTATTAGATAGATACTTTGACAAAACAATTGACGAAAAAAATCACTGACTAAGAGAACTTTGGTTCATTAATTTGTAATGGGACTTGGCTGTAAACAATGTTGTACGTACTTTTTTGTAAAGAAGAGCAATAAATTTTTAAATAAATGAAAAATTTTTCAAAGTTTTGAGTTAAGGAATATATTTTGGTTTTATCATAAATATTATAGAAATTACAACGTTTGACAAGTCAACAGGCAATAATAAAAATCTGTGAAAGCAGTGATTTTTGAAAAAAAAAAAAAAAAAAAAAAAGTTGAAAAAATATATATTCTATTGATACATTTTACACTTACCAAACAGATACATTGGACTCAAAGTATTCTTAAGCTTTGTACAAAATAAGAGATTATAAGTGCCCCAGTTTTATTGTACCTACAATACTCATTAGACATATATCAGCATAGATTAGATATAAAGCATGCCTCGTTTTTCGGACATATTTTTATTGTATTATTCATTTGTGAGTAGATTGTAACAAATTTGTCCTACAAGAAGCCTGCATTGTCGCATCATTTAGTAGTTCTACGATGGCTGCAGCCATGTTTACAAGACCGCTGATCTTATTACTTCTGTGCATCAGTCTTGTTTCAACCCAATTACCAATAAAAACAAAAAGTTTTCTGACGGTCAAGGTGAGTTATTTATTGTACGCGTACAAGGGAGCGTCCTAGCTAAACGGGCAACCTGATCTACAAGTGATACAATTTTCTTACATATTTTGTACTTTTTTTAGTTTAACAGAGCGTGCTCTACTTATGTATAAAAAAAAATTCACTAGTTCCGAGTCGTCCTCTTGGATAGGACGCTTTCATATCTTTAATGCATCATCATAAAGCTCTGATCAGTTGCTTCTTCAATATGTATACTATTGTCTAAAGTTTTTTGATTCGAGGGTATTTTATTTAACAGGAAAAATCAAACCTGAAATGGGCCATGGAATCTATTACTAAAAAAAAAAGTGACTTTGAAAAGCAATGCGATGGTTTAATTGCTGGAATAATACCGCATCTAAATCGCGAAGCAAATAAAATGCACCAATATTCACCTCATGAAAAGTACGTGGAATTGCAATCCCTTTATAAAGATGCAACCGTGTCAAAGCTTGACCTTGAGAAAAAATTCTTCAAAATTAATGAGCTCTACAATAATTTTGAAAATAAAAATAACACCGAGAAAGTCAATATTGAAAATAAAATCTATTATTTTGCAAAAAATGTAGATTCTTACACAAAAACAGTGATCGACCAATATACTCATTTATTCACGAAGCTATGGTCCGAGGATTTGAGAAGACATTTGAACTGGAATGTTACTGAAGTATAATATTTGAATTTTGTGTTGTCTAAATTTTTAAATAAATAAAACATTTGGCATTACTCTAAGTTCATTGATATATAACATTTTTATCATGTCCATCAACGTCTTAAAAACGAGAATAAATTTTTGGAATCACGTCGTTGACAAGTTTAAAGGGAATAATGCAAACCTGTAAAATCAACGAGTTATGACTAAAGAAATTAAAAAAAAAAAAAAAAAAAATTTCTTGTATCAATAAAAAAACGACCTTTACCTAAATAAACAAATTTACCTTTCCGTGTGACAACTATATCTATCTGTACTTTATTGTAGAATGAAGATTTTAGTACAATAGTATTTTCCAAACCATAAGTCCTGTGTCATCAGTTAAGCTTCAGTGCATCTGTCTATTTGTAGGACTTGTTTTATACCACGATGATTAGATAGTAACATAAAGGCTCAATCTACATGCATAAGCACGTAGTTAGTATACTTGTTTAACTTGTTTAATTGTTAAGGATATTCTTAAGTCACATTATACTTTTGTAAGTATATAGTTAGCTGTAGTAATATTTAAAAGATACAAAAATTATTAGATTTCCTTGGGCTCTTAGATTTTTATCATATCCTGTCGACGCTCGATTCATTATTTCGTTTACTAAGGAAATGTTATAACTTTGGAATAAAGAAAAATTTGAAAGACAATTGAAGAAAAGTACGTCGTGCCATGATATGAATTTTTGGGTGTTTTTATCCCGTTTTTGTTTATATCTTTAAAAGTATCCTCAAGACATGAGGCCTTAAGTTTTATTTTCTTAACACCTAAAATGCAACATTTTTAATAAGATTTTGTAGAACTTTGTAAGCTATTACAAGCAAATGATGACGAATTAACTTATTTAGAGAATACGAAAGAATCAAAAAATAGGGTGTCCAAACATTTTTTTACAGTTTATTTATCAAGTACCATGGAAAATAAGTATGAGTACATATATGTATAGAAGTTCAAAATATTTTTATCCACCGTAATGTCAGATTAGAAAAGTCATTAGACTGATATTTTGTCAGAGCAATTAACAAAAATCAAAGAGAAAAAGAAATGGAATTCCAGAAATGTCTTTAATTTTTTTGATATTTCAAAACAACTAAATGATCTCACGACCGTGGGAATACCACAACTCGATCCCATCCCCACCGCTAGCTCGAAAAAAAAACATTTTTTTTTTAATTTTTTCACCCGAAAGTAATTTATGCGCCCTACGAGTAGCAGAATAGAGGAAAGGAGATGCGCACACGGAGAGTCGCGAATATATCTTACTTAAGCAATCTTCACGCAAAATGGAAATAGCCCTCTCTTATTCATGACTCTCGGCCTTTTGAGATCCCACAGACGCAGGATCTCTTTTTTCCTTTCCTTCGCGCGCGTGTACACGGACCCTGCACTTGTCCGCTTTATTAAATAGCCGCATTTATATTTCTAGAAATCCCAGCCCCTGTAAAACCTCTCTCTATCTCCTTTCGCTGGCATCACTGCGCCATCATCCCCCTTCCTCCCTCTTCATCTCATTTTTTTCCCCTAGCACTGATGTTCTTTTTTCTCGAGTTGTTATCTATCATTTTTCTTTCTCCTATTCCTCAGGTCTCTGACACTATCTTACCTTTTCAAGACTCCCACGACTTCCCCCCATCCTCCGCCACCCCTTGGCGCCGTCTTACACCAACCACCTAGCCTCGACTTCATTCTTATACCTTTTTCGCCCTATTGACTTTCTGTCGCGTATGAAATAAAAGATCCTCGACGGACGATAAATTTCGAGAACCGCTGCGGACTTTTTATGCCACGTCGCTGGACTGGGGCACTTTTTAACCTCTGCGGCTTTCAAGTTCGGAAAAATGGTATGTTTTTCGTCACTCTTACAGTCATTATAAGTGGCGTTTCGCGGCTGATTGTAAATTATTGATGAGATTGACACCCTCCATTTAATAATAACCCTCAACATTACTTCTTCAACAGTTCCGATAACTGCGGGAGGGAAAGGACGATTTGACTATTATTTTATTGCGCTCAACTTTGAAAGGATTACCCTCGAGAAAAAAAGAATCGTAAATACCCAACTCACCCCGTAAGTCCAAGGGGGTTGTATGAAAATCCAAGTGTTTATTGAAGAACAAGCATTTGAAAAACCTTGACAGTTTTAAAGGGAAAAAATTAATGAGGGACAGCTTTCAAAACATCGGTATTTTCAGTCGTATGCTTGAATCATGCATTTTTCGATACCACACCCGCAAAAACCCCAATTTACTTTGCCGTCCAACGAGGCAACGATAAATCAAGCAAACACCTTGATCCCTCCCAAGCTCCAAATTCATCAAGCCCAGCAGAGAGCGGGCGGTCAATTTGTAATCAGCGTGCAGGTACACGCCCAACAAACGCACACAGCAAGGCGATCCGAAAATCACCGATGCAAACCGCATTGTACTCGCTCTTCTAAATCCAGCCGTACAAAAATGTAGGTACACATTGCAGCTCCACTGGCTAGCCATGAAGAAACAAAAGAAGGAGGAAAAAAGCACAAGCAAAGATTAGCTCTACAGTCCTCTCTTTCTCTCTCTCTCTCTCTCTCTCTCTGCCTTTCTTCGTTCCGAGCGATTCGGATCGTCCGATAATCTGAATCAGCAGCGGCAGCCTCGCTTGAAACGCCCGAGAGCTAGACTTTGTACCAGAGATTCTCTTTACTTTTTTTTTCTGCCCCTCCTCTCTCACGTATACACTGTAGTATATGCTCTTTCTCTCCCTTTCCGTGTGTACATGTGTGTGAGTGTTCACGCACCGTACGTGCCGCGAAAGCCCAATGTACCGTGCAGATAGAGGCTCGCGGAAATCGAAATTCATTACGGCGCACGATACGCTTCTGGCCGATGGAGCGGAAGGAAGAAAAAGTTCGACAGCGAGGGTGGAGGGACGAACGAAGGGTTTTTCGAGCGCCCTGAGGGGAAGGGAAGTCCGTTTCTCTTGTCCCTGCAGGTGTATACCTATACGGCTTGCCTGGATACCTGTATCTTTTGTTTTCAGCGTCTGGGGCCGCGCAAGTCCGGTAGCCACTGACACGAGTCTCGCCGATGAACGTCCGGGGACAGGGCCAGGGAAGAGCCGATATCTGTGACGTATGCTTTTCTCCTTTTGGAATTCGAGGGCCTTGAGAGGTGTTTTCTGTCGCAAGCGCTTGGCGGTCCCAAGTAGTCATACGTGCGTGTTATATAAGTAGGCTTTTTTTTCATTCGATCATCGTGCGCTGCGAATAATCGTTCGGGATGCCGGCTTGGGAATCTTGAGTTTCGAGCTTTGAGTATTTTTACGAATGCTTCCCGCGTGCGGGAGAACCTTGTGCCAGAGTAGGGAGATTGATATTTCGAGGTAAAACTTTGTTTTCGAAGATTCGTTCTTTTTTTTTTTTTTATTTTTTTTTTTTTTTGCCCACTCGGTGACTTTTTTACAGAGAATTTATAGTGTTTTAAACCTCAGGATAATGTGAGTTAAACGTTACAAATCGTCCTTTGATTTTTCCATGAATCATGACCGTCAGAGAGGTTTGATCGAGTGCACACCTGCATACGTAGTTACATGCTTAAAGTGTTGATCGTTCGTTTGAGATGCGACCAGTTGTTTTGTTGAATGGATATTGACTACGATTTTAATTGTTACCTGATACTGTCAATTATATAGCGGATATTTTTCGAAATTAATTATTCTGCAGAAAAATGATTCCTTGTGAGAAACACTTGATATGACAAAAGCTAGACTTGGTCAAAGTTAATATATAAATCAAATCATGTAAAGAGAATGGATAAAAAAAAAAAAGATCACCTGATGCTCGTCTGAAACAATACGGTAATATCTGCAAACGTTGGAATTGAATCTGATTGCTATAATGGTAGATTGATTGACCGTTTCGTAACCATACTGTACCGCAGTTTCGCAACAAATTAAAATTTAGATGATTATAGATAACGGTTCGATGAAAACATAAAAAACAATGCAAAGATGGGCACGCATTTTTCGTCAACTTTCACAAAACCCAAAAACTAAAAAAAAAAAATCTCAAAAAGCACCCAAAAACAGCAATAACTAATGTATAACGTATCCAACACCGTCGAGTGTACACGCAGTGAGCAGCTGGTGTTACAAGCGCGCAAACACGCGTGACGGCAAGTTCAATGAGACTACAGTGAAAAGGGAGGAGATCTTTTGCAAGGTTTTTGCAATAGTGGATTACACAGGCGTCACCTTATAATTCACTTATATAACCCTTTACTTTCGTCCCGTCTGCTCCAGCTGTGCATACTGCATTTCAACCCCCACCCCCGCTTTTTTTCTCCCTCTTCTTTCTATCTCTCGTCGCTCTTTTCTTTCATCTAATTCCTCTCGCTGCCGTGCCGCCTGCTCCTCCTTCTCCTTCCACTGCTGAGAATATAAATTTCAGTCAAAGGGAATACGCAAGCACGCTACTCCTTTGCCGTCCACCCCCCTCCACTACCTCCACCGTATTTGCATTGAAAAAGATATCGATCCGCTTTTATGGTGATTCTTGTCTTCGTTTAAATTTTTTTTTTTTTTTTTTTTTTTTTTTTTTTTTTTTTATTCAGCAGTTCGTTCCTGTTTTTACAACTTTATTTTATTTTATTCGTGCAGTTGTAGAAAAACGATTAATTTAAAAAAAGAAATTGATTTTTCAATCGACCGTAATTGACAGACTACAAAGTGACCCCCGATCGGTTTTGACCGAGTGTCTCGTAGATACAAATTATCAGTTCGCCCCACTCGCTCCAAAACAATAATATTCTCCGCTGGATTGACAGAAACGTCAATCCGTTTGATATAAAATAAATTAATCGAAATATTGAATAATTCAATACCGACGGTACGTGCATTATTATCCTGTTGTGGGTGTACAAGCAATTTTCGATGGATAAAGTTCCAAAAGAGCCATAAAAAGTAAGCCCATCAGAGTTTCGTGGGAGTGGTGGTGGGAGGCCACAGCACTGTCTCTGGGAAATCCAGAACTGACAAGGCTACATCGGCTTACGGGCCGTCCGTCACTATAGCATACACGTACTCGACACAGCTCCCGAGAATATCTTGCGGAAAATACGCACTCGCTCTTGAAAAATTCACGTAATGCCCTAAGCCACTGACGTCAATCATCAGCCGGTCCCTCGGTGCTATTGTGCATAAAAAGTTTTCCAACGCTGATTTCATGATTTGTTTATTCGTGCACGCGCGAACGCTAATTAACCTCTGGATATTGGTCGCAGCGCTACTCTGCACTTTACACCTCACTGGAGAGTCACCCAGGGGGTTTTATAAAATCAAAGCTTGCGAGTGTCTGATTTATTTGCGCTGCCTCGCGTTTGTAGCTATCAATTCGCTGATCGAGTGATTTTTTTTCACGCTACGTTAATATGTATCTGTACAATAAAAGTCTGCTCATAAAAAAGTTTCTTTCGTTTATTGTGCGGGATAATTTGATGTTTTTCTTGCAACTTGCACCACTCGGTTCACATAAATATATGTACAAAGCCTGTGTTATATTTTTATACTGTCTTCAAATATTAATCGTTTAATTTGAGTTTATAGTGTATATGGGTGAATCGACTCTTGATTGTACAATTTTTTTTCATCCATACAGAAATATGTGCCCGATCAAAAGAAAAATTTGATACTTACTAGCTCCAATTTTTGCCATGCAATATGTAAGTGTTCAAAGGCATGCGTCCAATAAAGATCCATACTTCGTGTTTATACAAAAATTGTTGGAAACATTGAATTTGACGATATTTGATTGCAAACTCGTTATTTATACATTGCAAGCTCCAACTTATACATTGTGTATAAAAATAATACGTTTTAATCGTAAGCTTGTACAAGAGAGATCATTTTAAATCTGTATAATAACGATGATCGTAGTGTAAAAATTCAACGTACTCAAGTACAATAATTAGTAAATATCAATTAATCAGTACTTTCTAACAAAATAATAATAACTGGGGACTATGAATTTCAGAAAAAAATTTTTACAAGTTAAATATACACATAACTAATTTACTGCGAATATTGGACGAGAAATTAAAAAAATTGTCCCACATCTAGAGTCAAACTCACAGCATCATGTTTATCATTAGACAGAAGAGACAATGTAAATGCCCAAATAAAACCAAAAGAACGAAAAACAAGTCTAGTCAACAACTCAAAGATGAAAAACTTTTTGGAGTCCTCGGTTTTCGTACATCCCCAAACAGCAGCACAAGTTCCCAAGCAGTGGCGAGGAGCGACGCACGTACGAGTCGTTTAAGCTCCAACGAGACTTGCAAGCTTGTTTCGCCACTACTCTGCTGCTTTTTTTCCTCTTTCTTTCCTTCTGTCTCTCTCATCTCCGTCTTGTACCATCTAAACGCGAACGAGAGTCGTTTCCAGCTTCGGTAGAGAGAATAGGGCGAAAAGAGCGAAAATTTTGCACTTCCACATTCGAGTGCAAAAGCACGATACTGCCCACCGGACGTGACTCTCGACTACTTACTTCCTCGCTCTGTTTCTCCTTTCCTGCCTAATTTAAGGCAAAATTACATACGCTTTTCAGGCTTTTATTTCGTTGGTGCTTTTTTAAAAGTTTTTTTTTTTTTTAATCACACACCAGATAAAAAGCCACTTTACGTGACCACTCAATGACCCCAACAGCTCCCATTAACGAAATTCATAAACCACTTCGTTCCCACCCACCGAGTGAAAACCACACCTCATTGTCATAATCAAATCCACCCCAACGTCTTTCCTAACAATTCATTCCATCTCCCGCAACAGAGGCCAGCCACGTGCTTGAAAAAAAGCTCCTTCTCCTCCAACAGGGCCAAACAATCAGAGCAACCGAGCAGCGCTTGCATCTCTAACGATCGGAGATAGGTGGTTACGGTGACGAACGGGTGGCTGGCAGTCTCATTTTCCGAAGCGTCACGGGGAGACAGACGCCCGGAGGCTGTGGTCCTTACGTATCGAGTCAGGCCCAGCTCTCCCCTGATTCGGCCCGAGAGTGAATTGGGTCGCGCTGATTGTGTTTATCGCCGAGTGGTGAGACGCAGAGGACGGGGGTACAGCCAGCGCCCAGAGCCATTGGGGCAGGGGAAGCTGTAACGATGCTCCATTAGCGCTGCTTGTGCTGTTTTTGCCGGAGGTGTCGGACCGATGTAAGCTTACGTCGTTACGATAACGAGTTTGGATTGGCTTGAAATTCATGATACGCCGATCTCGAAAATTTGGAAACTTTGAGAGTGCCTCGCATCGACTCGCGAAATCCATCCTCGTGCGAAACTTTCCACCATTTAGTATAATGCGTGAAGAATATGTTTAATTACCGAATGTGTACATACGTATCCTTGGAAAGCTCGATGTCAGACCCCGCGGTCTTACTTCCTCCGTTGTAATTTTCATCAATTGTTTTTGCTTGCAGACAAATGCTCCATTGAGCTTTCATGAGTGTATTAATTAGCAAAGGAGCTGCGTCTTCGTCGTCCATTATGTTCCTTCCCCGTTCACAGCCTTTGAGCTATTCTGTCTGTATAGGTAGGACGGAAAGCTCGGGGCGCATCTCCGGTAATGATCATCAGCGTTTTCCTTCAGTTTGAGATAAAATCTCGATTTTTTTGCTTATAGACTCTTGATTGCGCCAAGGGACTATAAAATTTAAGTGCTAATTAAGGCACGTCCTTCGTTAAAACTCTTCAAGGAAATCGTATTACTTGATCAGGGAGTATTTTAATTTTTATTGCATATTGTGTGACTCGAAAGATCCTTTTGGAGCTTCGTTTAATGGCAGTCAATTTTAAGTTCTGTGCAACAGAGACGCGCGAGAAAGTTTACTTCCAATGATGAAAGCCATCGGTTAGGTGAAAAGCCTGGGAAAATAGGGAATCTGGGATGTACTTGATCTCCAACTTTCTCAAAGTTGGAGCGAGTATAAAACAAGGAAGCTGTCGTATACAAATTGGTATGAGAAATGCAATATCATCACGTATCTTAAAATTTATCTCACGCGTTGAAGTGAACGACGCTTTTGAAGCTTTTTGTATCAGAGCTTGCAAGCTTCGTTTTGTGCACGCGTCCATTCGCCAAGCTTGGCGCCTACATAGAGAGGCGCGCATTAATTTAAACTAGGACTTTTCCCTTTTATCTTTCCCTCGCACGTTTTTACGCTAGCCATCAGCCATCCCACTTCCACCGCTACGTTTTTTTTCCTTCGTTTTTTGCTACCTTTCCGCTTAAGCTTTACGAGGGCAATATTTTAAAAGGGAGAGACACATTACGGTGATGGTATATTATAAGCTTAATACCGTCGTTTTGATTGTGTGGCGGGGAATGAGCGCGAGAGGCGCACAAGCTTCTGAAAGAAAAAGAGGAGAATACGCTTTTTCCGAGTTTTCACTTGAACGATGAGACTCGTTGTCGACGCTTGATAAAATTTCGCTTTTCCAGCGCTCATCTTTTTGTCTCCTTTTGTCCACGAGATTTTGTATTTTTATAGCTACGTTTAATTACGTGCTTTAATCGCTATTTTTGCGGAACGATAATTTTATACTCGTTCTAGTTTTTTGTGCTTTTCAAGGATTCAAGATATACTTCATTTGTATTTTAATAAACATCGTTATTTCCTAAGAGGATGGTTTTTTTTATTGAATTTAAATATTAAAGAGAGATTTTTTTTTCGTGCAACGAAAGTTGTACTGCAGTGTCATAAGATTTTTTTTTTTTTTTCCAGTACTTTTTCGTGCAGAATTTTAGGTTTGGTCTATGTTTATTAACAAGTTTATCATATCACTCCAGCATTGCTTAACTGCACACTCACGAAAAATAGTCATTAAAATGATATTATTGTTTGACGATGCGGCGCTTCTTCATAAAACTTCGACGCGATAGCAGTTGCTTTTCACACATCTTACACAACTTTTTTCCAATTTTAACGAAGAGTAGCAGTAGAATTTTAAAATCATCTTTTCCACATACTCATCTAGTGACACTCGACTAACTATATACACTTTAGTGGCCCAGGAGGCTTCGAACACTTCGTGTGAGCAAAAGTACTGTACTTCTAGTCAAAGTAAGTGTAGAAACATATTTTAAAATACTACTAGTGTGCTGTGTGATGATCAAATCTTTAAGTAAAAGTATCTTGAAAAGTAGTACATAGAATTTTTGGAAACGTTTTTAAACAAAAAGTGTACTATCATGATTTTCTTCGACGAAATCGTCATAGTTTTGAGATAATATATCTACTCATATTTTATTAAAATGTAAACCATCGACACTAAAATTTTCTCTACAGTAAGTTGCGTAAATTAGTAATAAAAAGTAGAGAACAAGATACAGTGGATTAGTTGGCTTAATCACAAATATGAGTTATCATGGACATTATTTAGACTGAAATTTGTAGTCGCATTTTAATTAAAGCTAAATCTTGAGGACTCATGTTATTTAAGGACGGTTCGAGTTGTCGCTAAAGTGTCTTTAATACGAGCTCTATGTATCTATTGCAACTGTAAAGTCTAACCTAAAATAAAGTCTTATACTTTTTGCCCACAATAGAAAAGCACAAATTGTCCCATCGTTTGTAAGCCAAAACACCATCGACAGCCTTTAACAACAACAAGAACCGCAGCAACGACATCATATCAATAAGAAACGGAACATCGTCACTATTGGCAGGAACATGTACTTTCAAAGAGTATACCACTGCATCGTGTGTTCCCAAGCTTTCAGCCAAAGCTTTGATCTCGCGAACCACATAATCTTCCATCACAGGTGCGCGTTGTGCCCGCACATTTTCATTCGGTCCAAAGAATACAACGCCCACATCCGAGAGCGTCATATGTTGCAGTGCGAATACTGTCTGGACATTTTTACCTCTGACAGCTATCTCTTTCAACACCAGCTCCTTCCGCATGACTACAGCTGCTACAAGTGCTACAGAACTTTTCTCGATCCCAGCAGTCTTTTGAGACACCATAGTGATCACCACGACTCGTATGAAGACTGGCTCAGGAACGAATAAAAATAAATCCGTGTAGGATCTGGATCTTGCGTATTTTATGAAGCACATCAGTAAGTTTGCATAATTTCACGGATTCAGAGTGAAGCTTTGTAACGCAATGGAAAATTTTGGTTTGGTAAAAAAAAAACAAAAGAATCCTCCATGTGAATTTAATTTGAGTCTTATGAAAATAAAAACGTACAAAACAACATATCTTTATAAGTTTTATGCTCCCTACTACATTTTTCATGAAGGTAGTAGTCGATCAAAAACACTTTTCTTACGATTTTTCTAAAATTTTTTGTGTGCCTTAAGATTGCTATTATTTATCATGAGCCAAAATTTGAAGAGGCTTAGCGGTATAGTTTTGGAGATATTAAAGTTTTAATGTTGAACTTTTAACACAGGAGGTATAGGAAAGCGCCGGATTGGGGGTCGATTTGTGAACGAAATTGCTTATATCTCTAAAACGCTTCTTACAATGTTTCGTAAAAAATAGTATGATATAATTTATATTATAAAGCAACTGTGGTTCCAATTTAAAAGGGCTCAGCGGTATAGTTTTGTTGTTCGAGCTTTGCAAAGTTGATAAATTCAGTGAAATTCGCTCCTACAACGTTGTCATTTTTCGAGATAATTGTCGAAGCGATATATATAGTATACGCACACTTCTACAGCGCATTATGGCACGCACTGTAGAGTGCTCGACTACTACCTTAACGATGTGATTATAATTATCTCTGACAATTAAAAATCACTCAAAATTCTTCGCCAATACCAACTCTGGACACCCTGAAACCTAGTTTCTTTGTCACATTTCACATGAAATAAAAAAAAAATATCCTACAATCAAAAAGACACCCAAAAGCCGATCGTCCTCGCGACATCAACAAAGCTCGCGGCAAAATGCTTGAAATCCAGGCGAGAACGAAGTTTCGAGCAAAAGCGACCTAAGCCCTTCCACTCCCCCGTAAAGATATGCTCGGGCATAAATTCGCACACCTAGGGTGTGAGCAGGTACACGTCGCGCGAAACGAAGAGGAGGAGAGGAGCAGCGAGTGGGCAGCGAGGGCTTGAATACGAAAGAGTATAAATTATATCCGGAACACCGTAGGAGAGTGGAACGGATCGGTGAGCAAGGTTTTGCTGACTCCTTCATCCCCCGCGCCACTCTTTTTCTTTTCTCACGCACCGACGTTTTAATACTCGCGAGGAAATTAGTTTTCCACGCTGTACCGTCGAAAAAGTCCTGCCCCCCGAGCTTTCCGGTGAACTACTGCTGCGTGTAAAATGGGCAATTATAACTGAGATAAAAAAACACATAATGCTGGCTCTTGTCGAGAAATGGTACCGAAGGAATGGGTATACACGATGATAATTGTCAGATTTTGAGGTTTTCGCCGCGTTAGCAAGTGCCTTAAGCGCTCACTTTTCAGTTTCAGCCTCCGGTAAAATTCATTCCTTTCGAGGCTCGGGCCACCCCTCCCCCCTTTTTCCTGCCGGAAATTAATACCATTGTGTACTCAAGCTCGACTGCGAGAGCGACGAGAAGTTTGATCCGCGAAAAGCGCACGCAAAGAGCTGAATCGGCTCAATCGGTCCCTGAGGGGGACGAGTTTCTTAATTGAATTTTCGCCAAATATTTGCTCGCCACCACGCTCGGTGTACGGCTTTTGTGCTTTTTAACGCCTACTGTCGATGCAATTTATTTTCTCTTACCACCGCTGCTATCGTTTCCGGGAGAAAATAGTTTATTTGACCTCGCGGTATGTCTCTTGGGTGAAATTGAAAAAGTTGGGCTTTCTTTGCGTAAAAATTTATTAACGCAATATTGACTCTGTACTGCGAGGAAGAGGATGAAAAAAAAAAACTTGTCAAGTTTACTGTGACTGGTGGAAGTTTGAGGCAAACATTTTTAATTTTGTAACAAGTTTGTCCTCAATTACGGTCGTAACTTACATTTTATTGTATTATAAATACTGTGGCTTTAAAATTTACACCCTCCCAAGGCATTCAAGTTTTATAACCTCCCGTTCCATGCTTGAAAGCTCGGGCTTACGTTTTCAAAAAGTAAAAGCTCACCACTTGGCATCCCAATAAAATAGGTGGCTAAATCGTTGTCACTTCGAAAAAAAAAAAAAAAAAAAAAAAAAACCACTGTTACCCGATCGATTAGCTGTACTGCACAAAACGCCACTTTCTTCTTCCCTCTGTAGAGCTTTTAAAATATAGACCCCGATGATTTGCCATAGTTGACTCGACGACCCAGAGCATAATTGCTGGTTCACGTGGATGGTGGGTAGGGCACGCAAAAAAAAGGAAGGGGGCGAATCCGAAGAGGAAAAAAAAAAATCACCGATCATCCCCTTTTTCCGCGAGAGCTGAAAGCGAAACGCGTCGTCCACGGGAGCTTCGTCCACAGACACGCACGGAGCCACGGGCACTCGCGTACATGTATACAAATCGACGAGAAATCACTAGTAATCTTTTTAAGTGCACTTCGTCACTCGCCGACAAAAGAAGCCGTGCGCGCTTGTATATTATACATGCGTACGCGCACGAGTGTGGGTGAACACGTTCGGACCATTAATCATCCGATAAATGGGGCCAGACCCGACCCACTCTTCTGTTACTTTTTTTCCTCCCTCTCGTCCCGTCCGCCTAAAGATATTCTTCCGTCGTTTTCGCGTGAGCGTGAATTCGTTTCCAACTCTGGTGCACGAGCGAGCACAATTTTATTCATTCCGTGTCCTTTTTTTTTCTTCGTCACGGTGCTCATCGTATGCTTTGGCCATTATGTCATTCACCTCTGTAATCTTGAAACAAAAATCATTTATCCCAAAATAAGTCCCCATGACTCATCGCTACGTGGCTCATAAGGAGTCAAAGAGTCGATAAAGATCCGTAGTGATGTGCCAAAGTACTTTTAATCGCTAATAATATACAAATATTTGGTGTAGAGACGAAATCACGATTCGTCAATACTCAAATATTATCGTCTCTCTAATGATCACACTGTCACAGATTTAAGTGAGATTAAAACAGCGATTGGATCAAACATTGCTTGAATTGTTTTCAAAAATCACCAGCGACAACTTTCAAACTGCGATATACACCGCAGCTTATGAAAGCTCGGCGAAAGCTCAAAAACTTTGCTCGAACTAAATCCCTCTCGAGAAAGAAAAAAGACGAGGAAAAGCCAAACAGAGCGGCGCATCAAACAAGCCGGGTAAGTATTATCCAAATGCGCCCGCGTCTCTATACCACGAAATCCGTCTGGTACGCCCGCGAATTCCCACTCCGTATTTTTTAATTCGCTTCCTCTCTTTAAAAAAGCTCGATGTTTGCGTACACCATCTTACTCGTACACACACGACAGCGCGGCGGCGTTACACCAAGCAGCTTTCCGTCACTTAGCGCTTCTCCTCTCTCGCTTTTTTTCTCGTTTTGCATCTCTTGCCCAGCTGCCACACGCGTGCACACGTGCTCTCCCCCCACCGCTCGCGATCCCGGCACGCGACTTTTGCCAAGAGAAAGAGAGATAAGCGCGAGGAAGAATAAGAAGATGAGAGCGAACAGCTGATGATGCTGTTCCAGGAACTGCGGAGAGGGGGTGAGCGGTGGAGGGGGAATTCTACTGGCTGTGGTGTGTGCATATATATAGGTACACAGTTTGCGAGAGAAATGCGGTCGGCGTATGTGGAGGCATCGGTTCTATTCCGGTGGGAAATGTGACAGGAAATAGCCGAGACGAAAGTGTCCGCCGCAAAAGTGTCGCGTGAGCTGCTACTTCTCCACTACCTATATATACACACCTTCTCTCTGTTTTCTTTTCCTCTGTATCTCTCTGGTGGGCTTGGTAAGTGTATAGATCCCTGTGACGTCCCACGGCTCCTTCGCGTGTGTTTGCGAAATAAAGAAAGAAAAAAAAAGGGTACATATTGGTAGGGTAGTACAGCAGGACGAGGATATCTTATATGCGGACCTCGAAGGGTATATATGAGGTCTCATGTGCAAGTGCAGAGGAAATTTCGGAAGATGGTCCCCGAAAAACGGCGTCTGGCTAGATCGATTTTTTAATACAGAGTCCCGATGCTCGCTCGCCTCGACTTGAAAACTCAATTTTAACTTTAGGGATTAAAAGTAGGGGCTATAAATCAGTGGGGGATGCACCGATTTTCGGGCTGATCGATTCTCCCAGAGGTTTATGTACAGTGTATATATACGGAAGAAAACGAGGAGTGCAGCAAATTTTTTCCAAGCTGCAATAAAATTTTAGATGGTTTGACAAAAATTTATAGATGACTTCATGATCTATACTTTTTTTTTGTTTCATGTCAGTTAAGAGTTATACAGTAGATTTTAGTTGATAGATAAGTCGCACGATTTACTTTTTCTACAGGGTCACAATCAAATATCAAACTATGCATTGGCTTGCAAGCTCATAGTTTTGTTAACTGAGTTACAAAGTTTGGCATAAGCATCACGAATCATGATTTATTAAAAAAAAAAAAAAAAAGAAAAAAAAAAAAAAGAGTCCTTAAGATACAATCATGGAGCTTAAGTTGTAATGTACTGTCAAACTCATTGTTCCTACTTGTATACGAATCAGCACCACATCACTCACCTAAAGTTACTTAAAAGACATGTTGTGACGGGCGCAGTATATGCAAACACACCAATCAAGTGAGTAAGCTAGTGTCTCTTCGAAAAAGAGCACATATATACTTTGAATAAATAAGCCTGGGCAAGCAGAGCGCACAGCACATCCTCAAAAGAACGACCCATGCCAGAGGGATATCTCTCGGTTGACAACCTCCCGGGTACCCCGTATAATATGATTTGTCTGCCATATATAATACATACACAACGCGACCGGCGAGGCTAAAAGAGGGCGAGACGGAGAAAATCGAGTCAAGAGCACGAGAGCTGAGCCCTTGGATTATCTCGGGACACTCTTGCATCCGTATATTTATGTATACGTGTGCTTGCAGACGCTACGGCTATTCCTGGACGATGTGCACCAAACCCCCCGCGAACACTCGCTCGCTCTGTCTATCTGTCTTTGCTCCTCTTCTTCTTCTTCTTCTTCTTCTTCCTCTTCTGGCAGACTGTCCAACTCTGGAGCTCCACAAGCTTTTTTCTTTCTCTCTTTTCGCCTCGATGTCTCGCGAGAGAGAAAAACTTCCATCGGACTTTATACTCGGACTGTCATTGATCTGTTTCTAAATGGATGTACCGATTGATTCCTTGGCCTCTCTGTTTCTCTTGGATCTTGGCTGTTTGACGGGACGCCGTTTTAGTTGTAATTTTATTGCTTTTTGCGGTCGAACGATTTTTTTCCTCGTGTGTTTTATAAATTTGGGACGATTGTGTAACTGGTCTTGGAAGGAATGCAAGACACTTTTTAAAATTGCTGTGTAAAATTGTTGGACAAGTTGGATAGAGATTTTTTTTCCTGTCACATCTGTGGGACAGTTGTTTTAATCTTTAATGTGCCTTCAGGTACGTGAAAAAAATTTAGGTAACAAGTGACACAGTACGCTCTTGTCAAGTCTTTTTAAGATTTTCAATGTAATTTTGCAACGGTCCCAGAAATATTTTTTTTATTTCCGTCCAACTTTGAAACATTGAATAATTTTTTTTTTTCTGTTTTTGTACTGGTAAGCAAAAATGTTTCCAAGTTTAGCACAAAATACATTAAAAACTTGAAAAGATTGAAAAAACATCCAACCTCTTTCTTGTTTATTTAACATTTCTTTTAATTTCCTTTTTTTTTGAATTTGACATATTTTATATCCAGAACATATTAGGTATAACAAAAATTATGAACACACATTTCGTATAATTTTGCTACTTGCAGTACTAAGCAAAATTCAACACCAATCCTTTTTTCGTTTTCAATCGCAGGTGTATAATTCGTTTTGCAAAGTTCATCGCTCCAAACCAAAGTGAGGTAATAAGCATTACACGAACCATTAGTATACCCAGCCGAACAATAGGTGTGTTTTCCACCGATGAATTTTCAAGCGTGAAAAGCCCCGCACCGAGCAAACACACTCTACTCGTTTGCACAGCGAATCGCTGGATCCGATAACTGCCAAGGCCAGGGGCTAAAGGCAGGTCATTAATTTTCGAGGACCTCGAAATTTCTCGATCGCTCGATTAACTTAACTGCGCCACTCGTCCTCGATGGTTGGGCTGCACTTGTAAGAGCATTAGCGAATGTTGATCGGTAAATCGCTTCCCCCCCCTGCTTCCTTTGCAACACAGAAGTGCTGCATCGAGTGCACCGAGTGTATACATATACATATATGTGCCCTCTCGAGAGTGTGTGTTATTTTCGACGGTGCAGACTTTTAACGGTATATGTCTACTCGTCTCGGTGAAGTGGATTTTAGATCAAAGAACTCCCCGTCGTAGAGAATCAACGAAATTCGTTTAATTGTCCGTTATGGTGGCTATTATTTGAAGGCATTGTTTTGTTCAATGTTTCGCGGATGAACGGTTTATTGATGAATTTTTTCGGAAGTAACGCATAGCTGTCTCTTTCGAATAAAATACTGATGTTTTGAGATGAGATTTTTTCGCTTTTGGGTAACTTGTGAATCTGACACCTGAGTGTTTCCAGACAATGAAAAAACAAAAGGAAACCAAAGTACTTTTGTTCGAGATAAAAAAACAGTATCTAACGAAGAGTGAGAAAGAAATTTGTTCATAAAACCTGCCCTGTCAAAAATTTGAGAACAGAAGCTTGCACTTTTGAAACTTGCCCATCGCTCGCGCGAAGCTCTACAAAAAATTTCTATGGAGTATGTACACACGCATTGTTAAGTCGTTAGAAAATCCGACAGAAACGCACTCGGGCAGTCCCAGTTTTTTCGTGCTACGAATGTGATCTAAAAAAAAAAATTTTAATGAAATTTCGAACAATGAAATATCCTCCTCATCCCCCAAAATGAATTTAATCTCCGTTACGAGCGAAAACAACAGACGGGGCGACTGGAATGTGCCGCTATACCCGCAAAGAAATTTCCAGCTGACGGTTTTCGACTTCCCTTACCTTATTCTTTTTTCGAGAAGAAAAAAAACTGTAGCTACACTTACATTGTAGAGGTTTGCGGTCTCGTTTTCATAAGTTTCAAGAGCTCGATGATGCAAATCCTTTGGTGAGCGGCAACTTTTTTCTTTCTGGTTCCTTTGCTTTCTTTCCGGCTCATTGTATTCAAATTCTCGACGAAGCAGATGACTAGTACGTATACACGCGTAAAAAGCTAGTACGGTAGACGATGACTACGGCTACGAAAGTGGAGCATTAGCACAAAAGGAGCTTGGTAAAGAAAACGCGCTGCTTCGTGTCATGATTTTTTTTTTTTTTTTTTTTTTTACCTGCTTCCGGATGAATTGTATTTTAAGCACGTGGAATTTCACACAGCAGTTGCAAATTCAAAGATTCCGGTGTAACATCATCCATATCAAGCCGGACTGCGTGGCATATATTTTTACTATTGCAAGGAGTCTAACTCAATTGATGAATCAGCTGTAGGGAGTATGTAAAAAATTATTAAAATTACCCAAGGATAGTCCAAGATGTATCCACTATATACATGTACCGAATCATACAGTTGTGTGAGTAAATTTGAAGACATCTTTTTTAATCATCTCATAAAATTTATATCTAATCGAGCTCAAATTCCTAACAATTTCCTAAATTTATTATAAGAATATTTTATTATTAAAAAAAAAACTGCCAATTATTTGGTACAAAGCTCTGTCGGATATTAATATTTTAACGATTAATTTTTCTAATCTTATCTCAAGTTCTCCAGTCTAATTACTAACTTTTCATCAAACTAATTGTATGCTACAGACGTAAGAGACAATTTTTTTAAATACTTTCACATAAGATCAAAAGATTTTGTTGAACCCCTGCTTTAAAACTGCGCTTCCCTTGTTTCATAATTATTTTTATTTTATTTTTTTTAAATCTCTAATGACACTAATAGTAATACCAAACACCATCATCAACATCACCATTACCATCGCCAACATCGACACCTTACTCTGAAGCAAGCAAAATGCACTCTGCCATTCCATAGCATGTAAATCCTTTAAAATCCCATCTCCATCCCTCATTCCCACGTGCACTAGCTGCTGTAATCTCCAGAAATTCATCTCTCGCTCCCATTTCCCTCTCCCGTACATACTATCACAACCCGTCCGCAGTATGATCAGCATCAATATAATTAGCAATAAAGTGACGGACCGACGACGGTTTTGTGACGACGTCCTTGGCAATTCCATCTTCGCTGTTTGTCATTATCGTTGTCTCTCCGTAACTATACTGATGTTAATGTATGGAAATCGAGGATTCAGACAATGCGACAAAGGTGCAGTATTCATACTCTCATGAGCATATCTACACGTTAAGATTAGTGTGCCATAGACGTAGTTCCATTTTCTCCCAACTATCAAGTTCACGCGAAGCTACTGTAACCGACCCCTCTACACCCCATTGTCCCTTTCTTGTTTAAATTGGCTCTTGAGTACCTGCTGGCCATTTATTGATTTGTGAGGAAACAAGCAATGCTACTCAAGATGTCACGATAGCATACTCTATCTAGCCACGAGATCTAACGAAATCAATTATTTGTTTTACGACTAAGCTGCAAAATTCAATTCCGTTCCAGTATCGTTTAGTTTCAATCTGCACGTAGACGGCGAGCCACCGCCATAGTCTGTACCACGCGAAACGGGGATCAGTCCAAATAGTGCTCGTAAATGAATTTTATGGACCCACGCGATGCGTCCCGATAAATTTCCATCCCCTAATAATTGCGTCGTCAAAGCCCGAACGTGTGTACATAAAAACGAGGCACAGAGTGAGAGAGAGCTATTTTTTCTTTTCGCCCATACACAGGTATACCCAGGACCTCGCGCGCACGTGACTCACCCTCCGTGAGGGATAATGGATTTTTACGAGTGACACTTGGCCATTTGGTTTTTTGTCCATCACGAGAAAAGGTCCTCCTCTACTTTATAGAGTCTCTGTATGTGGCTTTTGTTGACTAGTTTGCTTTATATACGACGCTGCGAGAAAAACGTGCGAGCTTCGCTACCAACGTTACGATCAGCACACTAATGCCTTGTCGATCAACTGGGGCTCAACATTTTTGGAAGGGAGCGTCAAGCGTACTACTCCAGCGTGTCCTTTGCAAGCTTCTCATTATTACTCATTGTTTTATGGTTTGTAACAATTTTTGCTGAGCATCTAGCGGTTCCATGTGTCACCAAACACTCGATTGAACATGACATTTTTTTTCTTTTTCATCACATATATAACGTTACAAACCCATCAAGTGCCACAAACGGATTCCACTACTGTAAAAAAAAACGCGATCAACGCCGAGAGAGAAATGTCGAAATTAGCATTAATTCGATTTATTTTTTCTCATTACCCCCTTCCTTCGTTCCTCCCAGAGTAATGAAAGCTCCGATTTACAGTCGAATCAAATCGAAGCGCGTGCCTTTTCTCCCTCTGTTTCTGTTCATGGGCGCAACGCAGCGCTCATTCTGGCCCCAATTTTCCGGACGATTGACTTTTTTTTCATTGTCGCGGGCTCCTGAGCGCCACACTGATCGAAAAAAACGGAACATCGAATTCCGCGAGGTCGTTCCTGCGCGATGCTTCAGACAATTATTGTCACCCTGTCTACGGAAAAAAAATGAAAAGAAATAAAAATGACGACAAACAACGGTGGGTATACGTGTACCGATAGGCGGAGGGGAAAATTGAGACCGAATTCCATCAGAGTAAATCAGGATTAGGCGTGCGAGCTTTTCCCAGTTCTCTCCCGTCCGAGGCACATGGAGTACACGCGTACACCAGCGAGGACAGGCCTCTCAAATTTCATGGGGGACCTGACTCTGTGATTGGCGAGGCAATTCGAGCTCTGGCATCTACAGACCACGCCATCGCTCTACCGCTCGCCCACAGGAAAAGGCTGCTCCGAGATCTACTCTTCTCGCCTCATTTTGATGAAGAAGACCCATCACCCCAGGGACGATCAGTTTTAGTCCGGTGAGGACGAACATCAGCTTTTCGAATAGGTGGAAGATTTTAATTTTTTCACACGCCCACAATATCCTTCGGCTTGCCCTGAAAACGCTCGCGAGCCAAACCCAAAGGAAGATTCTCAGCTGCAAAAACTCTCGGACGGTCACACCTCGGAACGTAGCAACGATAAATATCCAAAAGTGCATCCCAGAGCGCCCAGTGACTCTTCCAGAACCAAATTTCCAGAGGCAGCAACAGCGTCAGCTGTTCGGCTCGACCAATAATATCGCATGTATACCCAAGTATAAGTACCACTCTCGGGCGCGAGCACATAAATTAGCCCTTCTCGCCTGGAGAAGAAACTGCAGAGCCGAAGGGGGGGTCGAAGGGGAGTCGTGTTGGGGAACCATTCGTTACACCCGCAGGTGCAGGTAAGGAAAGGGGTGGGACGAGCCGCGAGAACTAACGTGCCAAGGAACAGGTGTAGGAGAGGAAGAGGTCCGCCTTTAATCTCGGTAAATCACGGTAACTGATTTTATAATCGTTATTAAAGCCCGTCGGCTCCCCCTCCCCTCTCCCCTACGCGAGCTTGCGACTTACGAGGGCGCGGGAGCCTCCGTTAGTGGAAAAGCTCGACGTTAAGGTTTATGGGCCTCGGGGTATTAAGCGCCCAAGCTCGCCCTTCCCTCCCTCTCCTCCTCACCGTCTCTCTTTATGCGCGCATCAGAGATTCCATCTCTGTTCCTCCTGGGCACGTGATGGGTACTTGTACACAAGCGCGTCTGTCCCTGCTGTGCACGGGGCGAAACATACCTAAGCGGACGCACGCTTAATTGGAAGGGTCCGCGGCTGCCGTTGGAGTTTGTGTGCATGGCCGAAATGAATTTTGTAGAGATTGTTGAACTAGTTCTCGAAAACGCGACGCTGATGGGCGGAGCTTTTAGACGTTGCGAGTTGAGCTCGAGCTTGCGCCACGTTATGCCAAGTATTTAAGCTCTGACAATGGTATCGTGTAATAGATTGTAAGCGCCGGAAATCTATCGACTGATGGTGGAGTATAAGTGGTTTCGTCAATAAAATAAAATTTGTCGACTATTTTTTTTACATAACAAGCTTTTCCTGCGTTTTTTTTTTTTTTAATCCGATTGAAACCTCTCGTTAGCTACCGAAATGGGGACACGGCATATTTCCAATTTTAACCATCATTGAGGCCGCGACAATGGCTTGCACGCTCGTCCCAATAATCAGGACAAAACGTAGATACGTACTGGCCAACGATAACATCATCTCCCATCGCGTTTCAAATGTAAAAAATCCATGCTCGGAAGGAGGGGTCACCATGGTCGCGCAAGCTCTCCCCCCACTCCCTCAAAACGGCGCGCGTGTATAGCAGCACGGATGTGTATTAATGACCAGCGAGTTTAAAATATCCTTTTGGGCCACGTGTAGGTGTGTAAGTATGCATGTATGCGTACAGTGGCGTCGGCGGCTCTCTATATACCCGCACGGGACCTTTGTCCGTTCGGGGCAATAAATCGGCGCGTGCTCTCGCGCCCCATAAATCAGAGCCCGCTCCGGCCGCGGAGGAAGAGAGCGCGAGGCCATTTTCGGCGGAACTTTTGACAAGCCAATTGGGAATTGTTTGATAAACCACTGCTGCTGCGGCTGGAAAAACGCGGGTTTGCGTGCACGCGCGAAAAGCGCGAATTACCCATCGCGTCGCCGCTACGTTTTAATGGCCGTGTTTTTTTTTTTTTTTTTTTTTTTTTTTTGCTTTTGCTTTTGAAATCGTGTGCCCATGGACGAAATTTTTCGGGATTTATTAGCACCCTCTCGTTGCTGCTCTCCTTGATTTGTTGGTTTGCCTTTTTTGTTTTCGCGTCAGAGTCGTCTGGCTTTGGTTTTCAATTTCATAGAGGCTTTTATGAACGCTCTGGGGCTAGTATTCGCTTGTTTTTGTCAATAGCAGACTTTTGGAGTAAAATACGTTGGACGAAAAATACGATGCACGTTTTTTCAAAATCACATGTTTATGATTTATCAAGCGTTCATTATAATAATGATTTTAACATCACAGACCTCAAGACAACCTATCCAGCTGGGCTAGTAGAAAATATAAAGAAAAACTTAAGAATCTCGAGAGGAGATAATATAACGAAGGGGATTGTGGTCGAGATAGAGAAGGGGTAAGTGCACTGCTTACGAGAACATGTGCTTGAAAAGAAACTTTTGCCTTGCGTGGACTCTTAAGAATATAAACAAAAAAAAACGAAGAGATGCAACGGTAGCAGCACAATCAACCATAGCTACGATATCGCAAGTTGTGCTTTTACTTGTAAGCTCGTATAAGACAGCTTGCAGGTATAAAAAATGGGTGTACGGGTCATTCCGCGTATCGTAAATGAGATAGGTGATTTCAAGATACGTGTGGTATACTACATGATTGGTGTATGCTGTAGAAACATGGTTTCATGTTCTTTCTTCGGTTTAAAGATCGAAGGGGGGCCAAGATGAAACATATTCGCACCAACTTGTCTTAAATGTGTTCATTGAAAAACGTTCCAGTCAGCGAAAACAAGCCAAGTAAAAGGTCCCGTAGCGTAAACACCTGAGATCTTAGAGCTTTTTTAAAGCGTTTTTCTGAACGCCGTTGTGACGACGCAAGATACATTCGCTCAAAAATAAAAATAAAAATTGATTTATTCCCGAAAATTACGTGTTTTTGCGGAACAATCCACAGTACACACTTACCAGAATGATGAGATAAAAAGAGAGAGAGAGAAAAAGGGCCCTGTAGCCCGACAAGGCTGCCGGAGATTTGGGTAAGCGCCAACTTTGTCGGCTGGGGGTGCGGTGCAAGCAGTAGACGCACACGTCGAGGGTCCATCACTTGGCGGCGCCGTCCAAACTATAAACGTGTACATGTACGTATCAGCATCTCTATATGGCGCTATAAATACACACGGAGCGTCTGACGGTCTGTCTACCGTATGCCACGGAGACACGGCAGCTGACCGCAAAATGCCAGCTCAGTCGTTTATTCGCGCGTGCAATGCACGTGGATCTGTGGATGGCGGACACGAGTGTGGAGAGGCAATACAGGGATCATCAGACGCGTCTGCCAAAGTCAAGTGCACGGGGTTCCCGGAAACATGTCCCGGATGATTTGACGGAGACACGAGGGATTGGACGCAGAATTGATGCTGAGCTGCAGGCTGGCTTTTGACGAGCAGGATTATCCTATACGTGGGAGCTGCTATAGTGTTTTCATTGGATGAAAATGTGCAACCACTAATTAAGTAATGAATTCTTTGTTTGTTTTCCTTTATTTTATTTGTTTTTTTTATTTTTTCATACACAATACAGCAGTATTATTGACCTTAATATTATTAAAAAAAAAAAAAAAAACACTATTTTCATGCCTCACAAGTATAACAAGAATAATTAACATTTTTGCTTCAAAATCATCAACAGCTGTAAAATAAAAAAATACGATTGTTCAATCACTGCGTATTTTTCAAAATCATCTTCATGCTGTGAAAATTGATGGTAACTGTTTCGTGATGCATAAAGTTTATTTTCAGTCACAGCTAATAAGATTGTTACTTGATCAGATTCATTCTTTTCAATGTTCATGGTAATAAAGATTATTAAACATTGAATAAAATTAAAGGTCTGTCAAAATATTAATATTTTTTATCACCCTATATTATTCAACTATAAGATTTTTGTCTCGATCATTATTTTTAAAATTAAAACACTTTAAAGGATTTACTTTATGGATATATTTTTAATATTATGACTAAAAATTCAAAAGCTCACTCTAGCATTGATCAATAAAAGGGAATTTCATTTCAACAAAATGACGAATCTTGTGGACGAAATTAGTGCAAGAACAAATCAAACAAACACATGTAGTTGACAATATTCCAAAACACCAACAACACAGTAAAAAAGGCACTAAAAACACATCTACATATCCGGAAAAAAAAAAAAAAGAAAATACTTCGGAGGACAGGGTCAACCGATGCCCGATCGAAATATCGACTTTTTACCCTCGCACGCAATACTAGCCGCGTATTAAAGTACCCAGAGAGCAGCAGCAGCTGGCATGTACGCGAATTTCACAGGTGCAATGCTCACAACCAGAGGCTGGCCATTTCTCTCTCTTTCACTCTACTGCACGTGTCTTGCAAACCAGGGCATCGGTAGAGCGAGCCCCAGTTGACTTTGGCCGAGTTCTCGACATCCACCCCCTTTTTCTTCCTTGCCTATTTCAAGCTCGTCTCTTTTCGGCTTGGACCTATTGAAAACTATCGAGAGATCGAAGCGAAACTCCTACAGCGAGGGACCGGGGAAAGAAGCCCGTGGCCGAATTAGATGGGAGTATCGGGTCCAGGGGGGATCCAAAGTGCTCGGGGATCGACGCAGGAACCATCATGCGGGTCACGTGCTCCTTTATTTCGGCTAGAGATAAACAAGGCGCTGGGCAGTTTATTATGAATCACTGCGGTGCACTACTTGGAACGTTGCGGGGCTGGGGGGAATCTTAATTTTATTTCACGGGGGGTGGATGATAAAGTTTCGGTTTGTTGGTAAATTGTTCAGTCTTTAATCCATAGGAATTTTCGTGCTACTTAAAAATCAAGCGCAAAAAGTATCAAGAAAGTTAATTAAACTTTAGCACCAGTTTTTATTGGATGAGTGAAATAAACATATTTTTATGTGGATTAGTACTTTTTTTAAGTGTTTTACTTTATATTTTTTTTTTTTTGTATGATAAAATTTATCTCTAATGATCCATCGCATTATTGTTCTGAGCAGTTTGGAAAAAAGGTACTTTTGAGCAAAAATAATGCACGACTAAGTTTACGGAGATAAATATTATCTCGAAATATTTCGAAATCGGTAAAACAATTGTACTCTAGAGAGAAATTATAAGTTAAAGACTAAGTATTTCAAAAAAAATAAAGTTCCTAACTGGTTAACGCAAGCACGTTATGAATGAAAAAAAAAAAAAAAAATGAAAAGAAAAACGTGAGGTCAAAAGCAATAACCCCAATTTTTGTTGTAGTGACTTATAGTTCATGATGATTATTTAAATTTTTGAAACGGTTGTACTCCAAGTCATTATCCGGTTCACTGGAGCACGTTAAAAACGCTTTCCTCTAAAGCGCAGGTGCGACCAAGGCAATTCAGAATTGAAAAAAATAAGAAATTCAAATAACACGGCTCATCGACCGAGACCAGCTGAGTGAATTTTCAATTAAGATTCTCTGCGCTCTACTCCAATTTTCCTACTACAAAAAAAAAGGTGAGATTATTTGATGATAACGAAATTCAAAGTACAAAACCACAGTTAATTGAAAAAAAAAGTCTCTTTAGCGTCGCAAAAGTTGTATAAGTTGGTTAAATAACTAATAATCAATCGGGACAAGGTAAAGAAAAACCTGTCCTACCTCTCCGGACAGTGGAAAAATAAAAAGGGGGGGAAAAAAGAAGTAAGCCCCCTGTGAATTCAAGTTTGCTCCACCCACGAATGCCTCCCTCTTGAGCGTCGACAGTGCCAGGTGATTAATGAAGAGTAGCGCGCGAAAGGGAACGCGCAATGTCGGTTTCGTCGTATTAACGAAGTGGAAAAAAAAAAAAAAAAAAAAGAAAAGAAAGAGGGATTGGGAGATAGCCGTGAACGAGAGAGAAAAACGCGTTTGAGAGAAAGAGAGAGAGAGAGAGAGAGAGGAGCTAGGCGAGTCCTCGCACTGCAAGAGTCCTATACGTATGCTATATAATACAGTCGGCGGGACTTTTTGCGTCTCTGCACGCAAGGACGACACTCCCTTTTGGCTGTACACGCGCGTATATATACGCGTGTATAAAGGCCGAGGGTGAGGGGATGAGGGAAGCGCGATGAAATATTGCGACGCGATGAGACAAGACTGGAATCTACTCGTTAACTCTCTCGGCAACTTCCGTAGAATGCGCTACTCGCCAGACTCGCTTTTTTTCAGGATTTATTATTATATCTCGTTAGGTCCCTTTTAGAGAGGAGACCGTGCAGAATTTCTCGTTTTACGGACGTTCTTTTGTTTCGATACATGCACGTTGTACGCAAACTTTCTGTCACGTTTTGTTTTCGCAATTTTATTGTTATCGCGGGTTATTGAGGTACTCGATGCTGGAATACGATTTTATTGTAGACGAGATAATAATAAAGGTTTTTCAAGTATTAATTTATTTTTATAAAAATATAAGTATTGAGAAAAAAACAGTTTACGATTCACTCGTAATATTTTTATGTAATCAACCTGTTCTTTAATCTTGCGTAACAAGAAAGTCCGAGAGGAAGTTGAGACAACGTGACTTTTAGTTTTATAACGATGATTGTTTTTCTACCGATTTGACTACATTCTCATTTCGTATTAAATTTATTAAAATTAATAGTCAGTATTAAATTTCGTATTAAAATTAAAGTCAGAATAACATCTTTTTTATTTAAATGTCGTCTTTTAAAACAAGTAAACTGGACCTTGCTTAAAATTTTCACTTTGACCCATAAAGTAGACTGTTATTTTACTGTTATTTTATCTCTCTGGCCACAAAAAATCGACATTTTTCTCTAATTTGCTTTTATCTCTTCTTATTTAATCATTTTTGATAAGTATTAAAAAAATTTATTTAACTACCCTTTCAAATTATTTTTTTATGAATTTTCTAAATATCAAACTAGTATTGTACCTCAAACATTAAAATTTTAATCTAATGACGTAAAATAAAGTTTTTATAGCACATTTACTGTTTTTCTAAATATTAAATTCTTAAAGTACATTAAGAAAGTTATGATCAGTTACTTTTCCAAAGTTTTTTTAAATTTTTTTATTTTTATTGGGTACGAAAAAACCTACTATCGATTTTTGATGAGGTTTGTCAAGTTGTGGTTTGAAAAAAAATTTTCTTTAGTTAGGTAGTAACTACAAAAGTTTTAATAAATTGCATAAAAATCATAATCATCTCTACAGGATTTTTCTGTAGATATTTCCTACATCATAACGTTACATTGTCCTCAATATCTCAAATAATAAAAGAGGGAAGAAATAAAACTTGTTTATTTATTTTTTTGTTTTTTGTAAACTTACTACTTTAATACACTATTTCCGTTTTATGACCACGAAAAAATCTTAATACTTACATCCTAAATAAGGGCTAGTATCTTAGAACCAATACAACACGCAATCACTTGGCAGCAACCATACTCTTACTAAAAAATTTAAAAACCTGGAACCCCAAAAATCTGTGAGCAGCATCTTTTTCTTCATTTTCACAGTACAAGTACATCCCTGCAAGCTCAGGAAGAAGCCTCCACGTGCAGGGAGACCTTTGCACGCTGGACTCCAACCTCGGCGGCGCGTTCGTAATTTATACGTGCAATTAGGCCTCTAAATTAATTGGGAAGGCGGTAGTAAAAGTTAATTTGGTAGGTAGCCAGCAGAGGAATGGTCTGCGGCTGCCTGCGTGCTTCTCTCTCCTATATACCAAACCGACGTTTGGCTCAGGTGGCTTTCGCCCTTGTGCTCTTCCCCGAGGGGATGGAAGTGAGACAGAGACTCGAGAGAGAAATAGCACGCACCCCAAGTCCTTTCTTCTTATTCTTCTCCTGCTTCTGCTTCTCCTATGCTGCCGGGGGTGCCCGACCATGCACCCATTCTTATCCACGGACCGTGACCCGGAACGTCTGGCTTCGGGATTACGAGGAAAGTAGCGAAAATTCCATGGAGAACTTGAAAGTTAATTTACAATTTTATTTTCTTTTTTTTTGGGGGGGAGGGTGAGATCGGATTTTGAATAAAAACTTAGTTTCCTCTATTGATAATCGAACTGTTATGAAAAAATGTATACTTTGTTGCAAAATTGATTGATTCGAGCATCGTTATTTAAAGCTTATGAAACTTTTTCACTTCCAAAACTTTTGTATTTTCATTTTTCTAAAATTATACATTTTAACAATATTTCTTAACTACAAGTAACATTCATAATATATGGTTTTTTCTGATCTCCGTTTTTCAAAAAGCTGAACAAAACTTTATAAACTCCACTGACACTTCCTTTATTCCATGATTTTTCAAAAAAATTTTAAATAAATATCCATGTACTTAAAACGTCTTTCAATTTACAGTTATATTTAAATGTAAGTTGAACAATTTTTAATTGTTAGATAAATTAATTCTCAATCGAAAAAATACATTTTTAAATACCAACACCCACATCATTTACCACTTGTTTGATTTAAACTATTAATACTGTTGAAAAAATTTATTTAATAATCTAATTTGATTGTTTATTCAAACCTAACACTAGAACCCAGGTAAAAAAAGTTACAAGCTCCTAAACAAACGACAGAACGACACTAGCTTAGCACAGTAACTTTGGAAAACTTTTTTTTTATTCAATGAGGTAATTACGTAAAATAAAATCTTTGAAAAACGTTGCTTTTGCCTCCTCTAAAAAAATCACGTAATCAGCTGATATCAAATAGGATATTAAGTAGCTTCACTTTGAGCACATGAAAATTTTAATATGAGATTTTTCGTACCAACATTTAACTTAACGTCAATGGCAAGACATCAACTTGCTTACCAAATGTGTATCTACCAGCCGTGTACACGTGCAAACACCCCCGCAAAAGCAAGTGAAAAGACACGAGAGTCGAAGTACATGTTAAACAGTAAGCGCAGTCACCACCTGACCGCACCCAACACCAACATCAATGTATACTCACGGAATACCCACAGAGAAAGAGAGAGTACTTGGTTCACCACACATGGGAAGGAGAGCTGCTTGATGTTTGTTGCGTATCTCTAGATCGTATAGCAAAGTACCTACACCATCGCCTGGGCAAACCGAGTCGCGACAGCCTCATGTTTGAACGCCCGCCCTGGTCAAAGACACGAGTCGTCTAGTATGTATATAGAGACACAACCACTCTTGGCTCTCCCGTACACATAATTCCAGAGCAACGAGAGGGTTATTGGCTGTACGTAGGTACGACGGCAAAGTACAGCGCTACTCAGCTACTACCGCCTGGACCAAAGGGGAGTGCGGACTATAACTTGCTGAGCGCACTCAACGTGTCCAGGAGTGGGATAACAACGGGGGGATACAGAGAACGCCCTGTAGGTATACGATGGCCCACGTAACTTTATTTACGCGTCAATTCGGCAAATTGCTTTTGCCGACGATGGGGAGGGCCCCCTCTCGTAGAACAACAGGCTAGTTGCTCCAAATAACGCTGTAGTCGCGATCGATTCGTTTTAGATGCTCTCGTAAGGGTTCGTAAAGGGCCGCCAGTTAAGGCTTCGACTCGAGTGATACTTTGGACGGTTGTACTTGGTTTGGCCCTTCGATAGATGTCTCTCAAAAAGCACGTGCACGCGAGGTTCGTAAAATACTATACGAATGCAAGCACAAACAGAAATGCAACGACAATGGAAATTGCAAAAGTTATTTTCACGCGAATCTCTGGGGAGGAGGAAGCCATAACTGCTACGAGCCGAAGAGTCAACCTGGTATATCATCCAGCGCCGGTGGCCCTTTTTTGTATTTTTCATTGAAATGCGAATTTGATGGACGCGAGCAGCCCGATCGTTTATCTCTCGCTCGGGACTTCATTTCAGCGATATTTTTCGCCGCTCCGCTCCCCGTACGGGGGGATCAGCTCGTGCGTGGTTGTTGTAGATCAAGTGCTTTCATTTTCCCAGTTCAGCTCTCGCGCGAACTTCGCTTCGTTGACGAATTTACTGTTCCAGGGGCGGCGGGGTTTGGAGTGATGTACACCTTTTTTTTTTTTTTTTTTTATTTCTTTTTTTTGTGTGTGTACGTAAAAGTTTTTCAAAGTTCGCTGGTGTTTACAGGAATCGATTATACGTAATGTGTGTATAGTTAATACTTTTTTATAAAACAAACTATATCATTAAATCGAAAACAAATGAGCTACCAATTGATTGACATCAAACGTCTACTATTGGGATCCTTTGTATGCTTGGAATATTATGTAATTTTTCCGATCTCATCAGTAAGTATCGTCATTCACCGTAAGGTTTGACTTGACCTTTTCTTTTTATACTTGAAAAATGTTTTCATTATGTTATAAATTAAAATTTACGAAATATTTTTATGAAACTCAAGTCTTCTAACAGCAACACCAAATACATTGATCAAAAACAAAATAGTAAATGGCGTATGGTTTGAGTAACAAACAAGCAATAAATTTTCTCGATTGTAGATTTTCTCTAGCCCCTTCCAAAGTCGAGATCTGTGAGATGTGCTTCTGGCTTGATATCTATTTGTAATTTGTTTTTGCTTAACAAGTTAACAACGAATGAACGACAAATTTTCCATGAATTTAGAAATATACGAATTGTCACTTGGTTTTGCTAGATGGTTGTACGCGCGTTAGGTGATGGAGACACTGGAGATGTGATGTCGATGACCCAGAATTTCCAGGCCCCTCGTTTTCCAATTTCACCCAAGATTAGGTATTCTTCCCGCATACTTATTCAAGGATTAACGATATTCCGTTCTCTAAAGTCGAAGAAGAAGAAGCTTCGAGAACTTTGCTTGCGGGAGTTTCGTAATTTATTTGTTTTCGCGGCTCTTTCGATTCATCGTAACGATCGAATTAAAAGGTCACTCGATGATTCAATGTGCGATGAATTTTTCGTGTCTCATTTCATCTCCCCGATAGTTTATATTTTAAACTTTTTCTATCATTTTTTCCAAGCATGCAAGTATACATATACAGGCCTCGTGCAACTTGGCGAAAATAATGAAAAAGCCACGATTTGCACGAGACGTTCGTCTTCAGGCGTGAACTACCAAAAATTTTATATCTTAATGGCTCTTCCTATCTTTGCGCGAATTTTTAATTTATTGCACTGATATGAAACTTGCTGGGGCTTTTTTTGCTGGTTAGAGTGTAGGTACATACATCTATACGCAGAGTTTCCCGTTTGGCCGTGAGGCTGGAAATTTCAAGAGTCTGTCGATGCGTAAAATTTTAATGATTTGCTCGTACTTTTCATTATTAACGACGTGAAAAGTGAGATAGCCCGTTCATGGTTTAATTCACCGTTAAAGGTGCAATAAATGTATATATACTTGGTACTTGAGAAAACGTTATTTTTTCATGATAAAACTGTACATTCCTGCTATGAGTTTTATGTAAAAGTATATGAATTATAGTACGTATAAAATAAGCTGTTGTTATAGAAATTCTGACTTAAATATAAATCAAAGTTCAACTAATACAAACCATAAACAAATGTATGGTAGGAAAATTCGTCGGTAAATTAAAACTTACACAAATTCAAGCTCGGTTTGACATGGTAATGAAAAAAAAATAAGAGTATTACATGGATTCAGAATAACTTACATTTTTCTCGTGTAGACATGAAAGCAAAAAAAATATTCATTATTCAAGTTTTACAATTTTCCATGACGAATAAAACACTCGTAAGTGGTGGATACGGTAAAGATAAATCGGTGGTTATTAGTTTTTAATTTATTATCAATGCGACTGACAGCTTGTAAAAAATTGAACATTGTCCACTGATAAGGCCAAGCCTCTCTGCAACAACCAACCTTCAAAGGGATACTTAACCAGCTAACTGACTGCGGAAAAAAGCTGGTCGCTGCCCACTTTTTACTATATCTTCCATTCAGAGCATGGCCGTGGCGAGGGTAAAACTCTGCGGATTAAAATATCAGAGTAGCTCCACAACCCCAACAGGGGGTACAAGAAAATTTTTGAAAATAAAAAAAAATGGATCAGCTTTGCGAGCACAATCCACGTTTATAAGTAGGCATAACTCGAGAACGGAAGAGGATGCCCGAAAAGCTGTTCCCTGGCCGAAGGAAGCGAGATAAACTGCAAGTTCGTGGGGAAGGGGAAGAAAGAGCATCCGGTGGGAAGTTTGCGACGACACGGTGGGCAGTGGTCCCTGCCGGCCGAGCTTAATTTATTGCCCACCTCCTCGAAAGCTGGTGAAGCAGTGGAAATCAGAAAAAAAAAAGGATAGAAGAGACTAGGGAGCGCAGAATAGAGAAAAATCCGTGGATAGGAGAAAAGTCGATCTCATGGAATAATGCATGCTGCGGAGGAACGGCGTCACTGTCAGTCGGAAGAGGCTATCTTTGTGCAGCGCAGAATTCAATTCAGAGCGAATGCTCCGTTTTTTCTACTCTGGTTTTTTTTTTTCGCGTTTTTACTTCGCAAATAAGCTCGAGCAAACAGATTTCTCGTTTTTCAATTCTTTTGCCCGAAACTCATGAATATCAAGCAACCTGTAATCGTGTTTTTTTGTCCCCCTCATTTTCGAGAAAACAGAGTGCTTAGAGTGTCTATTAATTTTTCATTGTATTTTAAAATGGACCTCTTGTAATTGATTATTCATGGAGAAACGTTCCCAAGGAGTACCGCATGTCACGAACACTGTCACTGAGAATTGCATCCGTCTCGCTGTTGGGGCTATCTTTTTTGCAAGCGAATCACACTTGTGGATTCGAGTTGGGGTAGATGCGCGTGTGGGTATTTTTCAATCGAATAATATCTTTATTTTTGCCCAAAGCATCTGCATTGGGATTCAAGATTAAACAAGTACAGTATTTATTACAAAAAATACATATCACGACTCCATAAAAATAAAAATACCTATTGGTGAGTATTTACACTTGCAGAAGCAAGTCGACGGATGTTGTACTACAAATTTCTACACGCATGTATGTGCTTACAATTTTTATAACCCAAATCAATTTTCTCTGCAAAATCCTCTTCCCTAACTGCAGACCCGTAAACTGCGTCTAAGATTTAGCAGTGAGAGCTCTCCACGGCATATATAGGATTAGGGATACATCGGGCGAGGCAGAGACCAACTTTTTCCATTCTACGCGCAAAAAAAGAACGGAGAAGCTGCACCATCGAGCTTTTCCGAATAGTCAACTCTTAACGCGTACAAATAGACCCCCTTCTCCCTGCTTTGCTTCTCCAATATTTCTCTTTTCGCATCTTCGCCTTGCTTGGCTTTCCTTTTCGGTCCGCCGATACTTTTGTCACCGATAAATCCACCGTGTTGGATGATATCCGGGTATCTTGCAATGGTACCGTTTTGTCGCTGCTGTGCACGAGTTGACGCGATAATACACTTTCAGAATTCTTTACAAGGATCGAGCGATCTCGGATCGACGCACCCCCCACAGTGGCAAGAGTACTCTGGCAGAAACATCGAGCTTTTTCCAACCAGAGCCCAATGATTATCGCTCCCATCTAATCTTTTTTCCCAATCCCAACCCATGATTATCTCAGCACTCACCAACTTTCCGAGCGACGAGACACGCGCGACCTGTAGTACATTGCAACTTTATCCACGGTCCAATTAATCTGACCGGGTGGGTGGGTACGAAATTTGGTCCCCCGGAAAAGTCATCGCCCCCTCCACGTCTCTACATCAGGTTGACTCGTAAGTTATTCCAAAGAGCCATCACGCGTCTCCGCGGTAATCTCTCCCTTCCCGTGGCAATTATCGATCTGTCGTCGCTCCAACCCCCGAGTGGCGGTGGGTTCCTCAAAAAGAAAAGTACTTGAGCCAAAACTGTCTTCAACTCTATACGTGCTGTGGGGAGGGAGACGAGCGTGTGGAGCTCAGATCTCGTTAGGGCGGTGTGGAGCAGCGACTTTGATGGCTCCGAGCGGCAAAGTTCCAAACAGGGCAGCGGATCCGTCCGTCCGCATAATGTGTGTACTCTTCGAGCTGGTCGTTTTCCCTGTAGCCCCGGAAATCGGCAGCTCTGCTAATAAGATCGAGAAGGCCTTCATAACTCGACATGGGGGGGTCAGTGTATATATAGGGGAAACACCTGCTCCGTCGATTCCGCGGGCATGCCAGCGTGAATTTATTCGCATCGCCGGTCCCGCTTACTACCAGGTACTTAGGTAGGGGTCGAAATTGGATTCGGCCGGCGCACTGTTTTGTGAAGTCATTATTTCTTTTACGCTTCGCTTCGTCTCTCTTCGCTTTTTTTTTCTCCCGTTCGAATCGGAGATTTTTCGATAGTTCATTGAAGTGTGGGGGTTTTCCGGGGTCAGAGGTGTGGTCATTCGTGCGTCAGGGAAAAGAACGATGCCAGGTCTTTCAAGGAGCTGTAACGTAAGTTAGCTGACATTTGCCCCCTTTATACTCGATTAGGCAGTGAAAATAAAATGGTATTTGAAAAATAGTTTATCGAGTTTACTTTGCAGTCAATATATTATGGTCCTGTGTGACTTCCGATTTGACAAGTCCACGACGAACTGCAAGGATAAAATTCATTCATTGAAACGAACGATGCATTGAATTTTACAGCGTTTGCCGAGAGCTTCGTTGTAATGCTCATCACTCCTATGGGGTTGTAAAACCTCGAAAATGTGCCTCAGTAGCATGCCCTTTCAAGAAGATTTGGTTTTTTTGAACTAATATAATAATTTTTATCAAAAAGTTTCAAAAAGACATAATGGTGAGTTGATACTGAATGGCTTTATTAAAAAGCTGATATGAATTACAAAAGATACATTTAAAAAACTGAAAAATTTAGTAAGAAATACTTATTTATTGTTTGTGAATATCTTGTGGTTCACTGACAACCTCGTCATGATAAGGCAATAAGCAGAAGTAAGCCACTGTGCGTAATGTATATAAAATTTGTATACGAGTCACATGGATTCATCATTGTGCTTTGTATATTACAGGGAAATATATTACAAAGTCTTTGTAAAGGAACTCGCAAGCAAATTAAAAAAAAAAAAAAAATTTGCCTCATTTAGATTTTGCTCTTCATACTATAATGCATGTACACGATAGTTAAATAGTTTCAATGAAATAATTAAATTGAAAACAGTTTATATAAGTCACTCGGCCGAGCACAACCATAAATTCCATTGCAAGGTTTTATTTAAATTTTATCATTTTTTTTTAAGACTTAATTCCATACCTAATATTTTATAGGGCCGTTTACAAAAACTTCATAATATACTTCTACGGGGGATGAAAAACCTGAAATTAAAAAAAAAATCGTGATAAATAAAACATTTGACTTGAATAAAAGCTACGAAACACCCACAATGAAAAACACACATCTTAAAGTAAAATTTTGAAATTCATGACTGATATTTGTACAAGAGCAAAGAGGCTTTTTAACAATGACGGAGCCACTTGTTGTCATCGAAATAATCCCCTCGACAAACTTTTCCACCTGACGTACTTTGGCGGGACAAGAGCTCTTGAAACTTTTAATATGAGCGCCACTCGTTTACTTTCACCATTTTACAATCAAGCGAATATCATCCGCACTTTCTCTTGCGAAATTGAATTTAAACTGCACTAGAACATTCGCCAATCAAAAGTATGAAGTATCCATCCCAGGTGATCAAAATATTTCAAATTAAATATATCAGCCTAACAATAGACGTTTTCCTTCAAGTAATTTAAAGAACAGACGGTGGGAAAGTATAATGACCACAAAAGACCGCTAGAGACGAAAATGTATTTAAAAAATATTCCCACAGCACGCCTTTCTATCGGTTGAAGCTGAGCTCGTCGTCTGAATAAAATCAGAATTTCATTATCCTGCAGAGAAATTAAGTAAAACGCCGCGGAGTTGGAAGGTAGACGGGCAAAGAGGCAAGAGATTCTTAAATATTAAAATCAATTTAAATGTTTGCCCCAATTAAATCAACGTTTCCATTTCTCGGCGGGGACTAGCTTAGAGATGCGGAGAGTAGAAAAGTAGGAAAAATAGAAGAAGAAGAAGAAGAGAGTCAAGAGTGAAATTAAATGGAAAAAATCCTAATGTGAATATCGAAATTCCGGAAACGCGCCGGGGCAGCCACTCGCACATATACATATATACATCGGCGCTCCTCCCTCGCCAACATCTGGCTTTTTGCGCGATATCTTCCTACTTTCACCCCCTTTTCTCCCTTCCCCTTCTGAAATTACTAATTTCCTGCGGCGAACAAGCTGGATCAGTCCACGGTAGCGCTCCAAGCGAATAGTCCAATCAATGCAAGCGCGCTCTACTCCGTCTCTTATTCGCTCGACTTTTTTTCCTTTTCCCCTCTCTCCTCTGTATTTATTTCGTATTTTCTTTCTTTCCTTTCCTCCTTTTTTTCCTGCATCGTAGAATACTCACCCAATCTTCTTACTGTACAAAAAAAAAAAAAAAATCAGGTACTTGTTTTGTACTTGTTTTCCTGTCTCCATCTTTCTCTTTCGCTCCTTTTTTTATGCACGCTATACCTCGGGCTTTTGCACTAATTTTTTTTTCTTTTTTCCTGACTGCAAAACTTTTTCTACTTGCCTTACTTCATTTGCTTGCGTCAGTAGTTGGATGTTGTCGTCGTTTTTCATTTAATTTTCCCCTTGCAAAAAATGGTCTTTTTTTTCTTTCTTCAATGGCGTTTCATCAGAGAGATTTTTCTAAAAGAAAATGATTGTATCAGAGGAGGCTTAATCAAATAGAGACGTGCATTGACGTTGATTAAAAAAATTCCCCCGCACATCTGTATGGATTTTCAAAAATCATTCATAGTACTAATGAATGGAAATGGAAAAATCTTTTTCAAGTTATATCATGATTACGTTATCGATTTAATTTTTTCCTCGACTAAAAAGAATGTTACAATTCAGTAAAATCTAATGAACCAAACAAACTTTGCGGAAAAACGATTGATTTTTAACTCTGCTAAGAAAAGAAAGTGATCGTCAACACCTGATCTAAAATAAAATACCCAAGAAAAAGAAAAAAAATTGTAAACCAACTTTCCCTCCTTGAACTAATATTATTTGTCATTGTGTCGTGGTGTACTTAGCTACCTTAGTCTCCCTAGTCACGTGGCTACTGGTAATTAATTGTCCCATCACCACGAAGTGCTGACTGAAAATCGAGACTCGTCAATCATACGGGGAAAAAGAAGAAGCCATGCACCCTATAGAAATCGCGAAAGTGCCATTGGATTATCATTCAAGCCCTTTGGATTCCCTCCCTCTCTGCGGGTGAAAATGGATTGGCGATGTCACGAGGAAGGGAGAGGACGCAGGTATATGAGGGAGAGGACCCCGTGACGCCCACTAATTTTCCGTGTCTGAGGCACGTTTCGCCTCGGTGCCGGAGAACAGCGAGGGTCCGACTGACAATTGGAGACTTCGTTATTCGCGCCTTAGCCTCGGCGAGTTTGTTGCGCGACGGTCCTCCCTCGACGTTGGGTTTTAATGAGGCTCCCGAGAAATCGTTAGCCTCCGATTGTGCTTCCCTGAATCTTCATTGACCCAACGCGAATAATTGATAATTTTTCAGGAAAAATAAGTGCCGTTTGCACTCTCGGATCGATTGATAATTTGCGGTTATTGATTTGGCTATTGGGAGTAGATGAGGCTCGCTGGAGATGTTCGTTGTGGGAAAATTGAGAGCTGATTTCGTTGGAATTGGTAATTCTGAAGACTTGACCATTTTTTTTTCTTTTTTTTCCCATTTCTCTCGTTCTTTCAATGAATTTGTTGAATAAAAATAGGATGATCATTAATTTTAGATGTATAGTTAGGTATACTTAAATAACGCAATTAGCGATTTTAAACGCTGTTTTAATTAAAAAAAAAAAATGTATATCTTCCCCGACGAGGAGTCGAACCTCGGCTACCCGGTTAAAGTCTTGAATGATTTAGGTGGGTGTGCTTACCGCTACACTACCGGAGATATATGTCTAGAGTTCACTAAAATCAAACTTATAGTTAAGCGATGGCACTTGATTAGTTACATTTACGTGTATGCGTGATATATATGTTTGTGGTTTTATCATTTTCGTTTTCAAATTAAATTTTATCATGAGCTCATCGCTTTTAGTTTTAAAAAACAAATAGTAGTTACATGCATAGTAATGGTTTTTTTTTGTATTCATAGAGAAATCTAACTATTAATTGAAATGAGAGATTTTGAAAAAAATAATTACATTCGCGTTACTGCAAAATGGTCTATATACTTCACGAAGTTTTCAAATATTGTATTTATAAAATTATAGTGCACGAAACTTTGATGCGTTTATAATGATTATGTCAATTAAGCTATACTCTAATGGATTTCACAAACGTTGCCAACACAGAAAAGTAGTTGAAAATACATTCACACTGGCTCTCGTACTTTCCAATTAAACGTCAAAGCGCACAGAAAGGATTTTTGTAATTTTGTTTCGTTACGCCATCCTGCATCCTGTAAACGACACAATTACATTTGTAAGCCAGCTTTTGCAGGAAACAGCTCGTTTGAAAAACCTTATTAAATATTTAGGGAGTCACTGATAGCAGCTTCTGGTTCTACAGACGCAAAAATACTCTCTATACCATCTATTTCGCTCCATCCACCTTTAAAAAATCGAGTTAATCAAAACCACGGTACCTAGTAGGTCACTCGGCACCTCTTCAAACAAAAAAAAATCATCAATCAGCAGGCAAGTGTGAGGAAGCCAGCCATCACCACCGCATTTGATTCAATTCTCGGATCATCAAAGCCTCTCGAAACGCATGCATACATTCATGCAAAGCGTGACATACTTTACGCATGGGCGTGCACGCTATCACCGACTCATATCGCAAAGATATTATGTGAAATACCAGACGCGAAGCTCTCTGTGCAGCGCGCTCGAGTCGACAAAGTGGTATATCATGCTCGTTAGCTCGTCGATATTCGATTTCGCTGTGATACGGTGTGCCCTTTGACGTCGACGTTTTGCTCGATGCACGCCTATGTCAAACAGTATAGTAAAGTATCGTTTCACAATAAATATCGATAAATATACACATTTAGGCTTTGGTGTCTCATTTGCTGATGTTATACAAAGAAAGAAGAAAAAAATTTTTTCTCACTGTATTGTCTTTCAGCTTTACTCAAGAAGACAATCGGCTTACACAATGGTATTGGAAAAGCATGTTAATACCCTCTTACAAGTTTTACAAAGCGAATTTATCAAAAAAGGGCAGGATTATGCTTCCCAAAGTACAATTTCATATCCGATTGGCTCGAATTCGCCAGCTGTCCGTGGCCAGAAATCCCATAAGCATATTAGACACTTGAAATATCTCTCGGAGCTGCAAAAGAGGAAAGCTCGAAAGGGGAGAGAAAGCGCGCGTGCGGAGGCGTCATGCAAGCTTCAGGGAGTCAAATGTAAAAAAGTGCGGGGGCCCGGATTTCCTGGCGTTATTACTCGCTCCTACGTCTCCTCCCTCCCGAGGGCGAGCGCTTGGTAATCTCGTAAATCGCGCGGCCCCGCCGAGCCTTCGGAGTTTCGAGGATCGTCGAAATTAAATTTTCATCCATCCGTTAACCCGAGCTCTTTTTATTCACTCGCCCCGTGCGCGCACTGCTCTCTTATTACACTTGTTTGTGCATGTGCGAGCGACTCTTTTTCTCCACGTGCTTTTAACCCCAAGCGCGTATATCACTCTCTCGAGCTTTTTATCCCTGTTTGCCCTTTGGTTTCATTTCATTTCATTTTTTTTTTTTTTTTTTTTTTTTTTTTCCCAACCACCCGACCTGAACATCCGGCAATACATATTTTTCGGCTCATGTGTTGATTAAAAACTCGTTTCTGACGTTTTGGGAAGATAATATGGTTGACTTCTTCTTGAGTATGGAAAAAAATGTATCTTTCGTGCAAGTTATCTGAATATTCACACGCATTTCTCGAGTGTCCTTGACATATAAAGTACGACTTCATTTTGACTATGGATGAGGGATGGCCAGGATTTTTAAAATATAAGTTGGTAATTTGCTTACGTGTTTGACATCAATGCACACATTTCCTTAATTTAATCCAAAAAAATAATCACGCGAACGGATGCATTTTTTATTAATAAAGTTTGAAATACTACAACAATTGTTATGCGAAAAAAGTGGAGTTCAATGTAAAATATGAGAATCCAACTCGCAAAACTGGGGATAAAGAGGACCCAAAACTATCGGTGCCCGTAGTATACTTACTCACGTCATTATTCCTTCATAGGAAAAAAGTTCAATTTCCCGGTAATCACGATACTTTTGTGAAATCAGTGTGCACGTACACTGGCACATACCGTACGCTCTCGTCACTGCCCCCCCCCCCATCCTTCCTGCGTCTCCTTCTCCCCTCTGTACTGCAAGACAAAATGCGAGCTCCCATGTAATTACTCCCGACTGCGCGGGACTTGCCATTATCCGGTCAGCAGGACGCGCCAAGCCTACGTTGCATACATATTTACGTGAGTGCGTGAGAGAGAGAGGGACTCTTTGTCGGTCTTGGCTGGTTTCCCAGCAGTGTCTGGGCCAAGAGGCGCCCCGAGCTTGATCGATGCCGATTAGCTATTCATTAAATTCGCGGGACAAGAGGCCCAGCCGAAGAAAAAGAGAACGTCTCTGAGAATTTACAGTGCCACGTGCCTCGAATACCGCATTGTCGGCTCTACGTCATCGGGACGACGAAATTTGCCTTTACGTATATGTTTAGCCGGTCGCTTATTTGGATGGAAAAAGTCGATTGGGAGAACGTAGAAATATTTATGGATTTTTTTTTGTCGCACAAGTCTCGTTGGTGCAACTTTTGCAAGGTAATGGCGAGCCAACTGTCCGATTAGGGGATTTTAGTTCACGAGGTATGTCTACATTGTTGTTGTTGCTGGATGCGGTCGACGTAACGTGAGAGCTGAATAGATGATTTTTTTTTTTTTTTTTTATCGTGGGAATGACATCTGTCTCACTTCCAAGTAACATGTTGTTGGTCACGAATAGAGTTTTATTGTTTATTAGTCTATAAAGATAAATACGTAGGCTTAGGTAAGGGTAGTTTTTTAAATACATTTTTTATAGAAATCTAATGCATTTTTTGTGAGGAGAATTTTTTTTTGCTGCTATTTATAATGATACAGTACCAGTACATTTTATATATTTCCATTTATTAACAAGAGCCTCACAAGTACTTCAAAATCAAATTATCATTGGAATAGATTCATTGAAATAGTTGTTATTACAACTGCACTAAAAATAATTTAGATTTTACCGTATCAATGATACATATGGCTTTCTGAAAATTCCCCAACCAACGTGCATCAAAGGACTCCAAAACAGTTCAGTAGCGAGAAATTTTACGATTTTAATTGATAAATTACGAAACAACAGCGAAGGTGAGGTGAAAAATCATGGTAAGTTCTCTCGAGACAAAATCTTTAATTAACAACTCAAGCTGACGTGGCGCGTATCAAGCTCAATCGGAGCACGTAAGACTCTGAAGAAAGAGTATGAAAAGGCACTCGTCCGTCTGGATAAAAAGCAGCTAATTGCATATTTACCGACACGCCTGCGTATTGACGTATAAATCGGAGAGAAATTGAGATGCGCACGAAAGTTAGGCGGAAGCTCGTGTGTAGGCTCGCATGATCCGCTTTAACGAAGCGTGGACGTGCGAGCGGAAACGTCAAATCAAACTGGTGTGGTGGTATACAATTATACCGTCTTGCCCATACGAAAAAGTTCAAGTTGCGACGACGTCTTCTAGAAATAAATAAATAAAGTTGAAGAAATTCGAATGATCATTGTCAGTCACGTCATTGCCAAAAAATTTTTTGGCAAATTCGAAGGTGTTGTGAAAACTATGTATAAATGGATACTTGATGTTTACAAATGTAACAGTATTTCACATCGCAGGATTGTTTGTGCTGGCAAATCGAGGCTTTAAAATATTATCAGATAATTAAGAATATTCACAGGAAGTATGAGAGCAGCGCAGAGAAGAAGTCTAGGGCGTACTTTTAAAATATCAAAGAAAACTTTTTTTTATTTAGTATTTCGTTAAAATTGGTTTTTTTCAAATATTAATGTAAATTTTTATATGTATTCCAAGATTTTTGAAAAAAATATGAAACGATGTCAAGATTAATTTGTATAATATTTGGTTTTCTCTGTACTTAAAAATTATGATGATTTCAATTTGTGGCAGTAAAATATTAATTGCTATATATACTCTTTTGAACAATTCCAAAAATAGTATGTCGTATCGTAAAAAAGTTTTTTAAAAAATATTATAAAACATATATCTGCCACATTGTAAAAAAAGTATTACCAAGTCACTACAATGTATTATCTAGTTTAATCATAATATTATCTAATCAATTTCTTATCTTAACTTTAAAAATGTGTAATTTTCACTAGAATTATCGATCAGACCACTATATTGATTCTCTTGATACGTGGCGTAGACAAAATTGATAAAACCTTAATAAGTAAAATCATGCAAAGTTTAAAAAATTTAAATTTTATAAAACCAACGAAACTCCCACTCGCTGAGACGATGCAAACCGTGAAAATTCGACTGGCACTTCATTTGTCTCAAGCATTCACAGAAATTATAGATGAAATTAACGAACAAAACAACCAAGTCAAGTAGCAGGAACTTTCCTTTTGACCCAAGAAAATAATATATATTTAATTGACAACTGTACACCCAGTTCTCCAGAAGCAGCAGCAGTAAAAAAAAAAAATTCACTCTTAATTACCGTCGTCCCCCGGGGTACACTCCCAAATTCGATAAAACTGGAACGGTAGCGCGAGCGAGCGAGAAATCGCCGGTGCGAAAAACTTGCATGAATCGAAAACTTCGCTACACTAATTACCCTAACAGAATCCGTCCCAATCTCGACTCTGTCACCACCATAGAGCCGAAGCAGGAGCAGGTATAGCTAAGGAAATAGCAAATTCACTTTAAAACGTGAACTTTCCTCTGGACGCCGTTTCGCCACTTTTCACCTCCGCTTTTTACTCTTTGCTACACATTGCTTCTTCTCTTTCTCTCTCTCTCTCCTACATTATATCGGTACAGCAAAATACACAGGCAGCTCCTCTATACGTGCACACAGACACACACACGTACATTCACTATCACAAAGTAGCAGAGGGCTTCTAATTACTTAGCGACGGTGCGCCCCTGGTAGACTCGAAATTAAATGAAATGACGACGAGAACTAAAGAGGACAAGTCGCGCGTACGATTTTTCTTTCTTTCCTTCTACTTCCTCGTAGTTGTATCTGGATTTACAGCATCTGTAGAGCGCCACGTAGTGCTTGTGCTTTTTGTACGTGATCCACGGCTGCAGGAATCGTGTACAGTATCTTCGATAATGCTTCCCCAGAAAATATGCATGTCCTTGTGAAAAGTTACATTTTTGTACTTACGCACGTCTTTGCGAGCAAGAGAGTTTATGGAATGAAAAAAATTGCTTTTTCATTAAAATGTAGAGAGTGTGCAAAAATATATAGAGGGATACAAAAAAAAAGATACAATAACCCTAAACGAGAGAGTACTCAGCAATATACCTTACTAGGGATGATAGTTTTTGTTGTGCTCTTACGCTTCACTATCGTTAAATAATTACCATGATTGATACATTTTTACAATTATCATAATTTAATTTTTATATGTATGAAAATCATACATATCATGGGAATATGAAAGGATACATGTAAGGATAAAATACTTAAATAATTTTAGGTGAAAAAACAGAACAAGATAAAAAAAAATTGTTCTCCCTCAGTACAGTATATAGTCAACATTTTATGTATCCATCATTGTATAATCATCATTTAATCTTTAGAAAATGTGGACCCATTGTACAAATATATGTATTTACTTTTGCTACATTTCTTCGATTATATTTCGAAATTATTTTTTCGAAATAAAGAAAGCTATTTCTTGTAAATGTAGTGATTATTAACGTACACATCCATGTATTGCATACTACTATATTAGAAATCAATTCGATTCAATTAAAATATAATGATCCATAGAAGCGAACTAACGATCCGAGGCACAGCTATCAGTAGTTATAATATTTCGGAGCAGTTAACGTCTTTCTAGATATTTGCTAGCAAAGTAATTTTGTAAAATAATAGTTACCAATGAATCATTCTAAATATAAAGTGTTGGATCCACAACGTGAGTACTTACTACGATTTTATTTATATTAACAATACATAACGTTCGGTTTATAATACTCGATATTTATCGCATAAATAAAGTCAAGACTTAATCTCTTTTAATCAAAATTATTAACTGACAAACTATTTAACGATACCTCAAGATGTTACTAATTTGTAAACGATACATTACGACATTTGTTTTCAAATCAAGTCTTTTTACAGTTAAATTGAAGTGTTACCTCAAGAATTAACTCTAAATAGTAGAAAAAGTCTTGTAAACCATTTAGCTTTGAAAACCTGAATTTTTGTAAAAAATAATATTAATCTTTATGCAGGCAGTGTAGGTAGTACATTCTCAAATAAGCTACAAGGAACATCGAAGACATTTAAAGAACCAAATAAAAGAAAATTGCAGGAACAAACGAATGATTCAATGTCACCGATCGATTCAAAGAAGGAAAAGATAATTCGAGAAACAAGTGTTTGATAAAATACATAAACATATTGAATAAAATCATGTAATATTACAATTGTTTAAAAATATACTGGATGATTGTCAGCAAAATATTAACTTCATTATCTATCTTGTAATAACAAAGAGAAAATCAAAGAAGTTAAAGTCAGCTATTTTTTAAAAAACTATAATAAATTATACAACCTAGCTCGGAAAAATACATTGATGATACCGTTGATGTTACCAACTATTTCAAGCAGAGGTAAAATTATTTCGTAATATTTAATAATCTTTTCAGGTTAATTCATTGTTTTGCGAACATAGCTTCTAATATATATAAATAATACTTAATCTCACGTAAAAGTAAATGGGAGTGCAAAGCGATTGCGATCCTTGCCGATCAAACAACCAAAAAGCGCAAGGAATACTCCCCCACCATAATAATATATACACCACATAAATATACGTGTATATGTATTTATAAGCATTAAAAACTATACAAGAAAACTGCACCAAAAATAACGATCGATACGCAATGACGGAGATTTAAGTTTTCCCTCATGCATATACGTACGTACATGTATTTATGCCCCTAAACTCAAAATACAGTGGAACAGGAGAGGCTATCGCGAACAAAAACTACTTACCGACGCGGTAGCAGGTCAGTAAAGTGAAAAGCACACGCGCTCACCATCACCCCACTCCCGTATACTCGGCCATTTAGCGATTACAGCGGCCGTAAGGGACGACGATCTCGGGCCCATCCTGGCTTAACGACCTCCCCCGACTTCCCGGTCTTAATCTTCTTTATCGTGCCGTTAAGGCGCAACAGCAGCGCTGACGGAACTCCATGGCAATGTTCGCGCCGTGAAAAGGCTCCCGAGGAGGGCCGCTTCGGTTTACTTCGCGCTTGTAATCCCTCCGAGTTTGTCTGTTCCTCGCGTACTTGTCGCGCGTCCATTATCGCAGCAAGGACACCACGGAGGCAACTCGTAAGCACCGCATCACGGACGGAAGGTGCGCTAGTGCTTGATTCGATTACAGGAAAGCCGATGTACAACTCCCCTCCTTTGCTATTCGCCTCTCCGAAAAACTTGTGAGCTGTTGAGCATTGATTTTGATGTATCGTGTAGAGTCAAAATAAATCTACTGATGGGTTGTCGACGAACGCATATCGTATTTATGGCCTTTAGGTGCTCTTACCGAGTTTTCCACCTTGTTTTGCAATGTCGTGGAACCTTGCTATCAGTGTGATAATACGCTCTTGACAATCAACGCAAAATATAACTTGTACGGTAAACGTGTCTATTGGGATTGATTTGCCTACTCGACCTATCAAAACAGCACTGTATATATACGTACCTGTATGAATGGTGGTATACATATATATACATGATGTAAGCCCATAGGTATCAAAGTGGATAAACGTATGTTTGAGTATGCCTAAAAGTCAAGAGGAGGAGGAGAGGAGCACTCGGGCATGCTCTTCTAAAGTCCACTCTGATCTCTTGCAACGCCACTGTGTGCTTCGTCTAATGGCCGTGAGGATTGAATTATGCCCGAGTCCATATTTTAGTTGCCACCTACCGAAAGCAAACACTTTCGATATTGCTAGTACCCATACCTCCTACACGCACATAAACGCTCGTTGACATACACTGTCATCTATAATGCTTATAACTAGCGTTAAGACGAGTATTGTTATTATTTTCGTTTGAGTTTTTAAACCTGAATAACAAACTGGTGCGGCTGATCTATAAATATGTGTAATAGATACAGCCATAACTTTAATAGAAAAGTATCTTAACCACTTGAGGGATTAGTCACTTTGACAAAACATTCAATTACAATTATTATGAAACGAATTTTCCAAGATGACGTAAAAGTATAAGTTCTTAGTTTGTTGGGAGAAAATCAATTTTTCAATAAAAAAATCTCATTGCATGATGAATTATCTGATTTGAGTTATTCAAAAGTACCTGGAGTTTCATGTAGGGTTACCAATAAAAATTTCAAGGGATATTTGATGTTAGGCATTTTGTTGGATTTATAAATAATTAACACAATACAGTGTCAAAGTATACTGTATGGAAAAATGTAAGTAATAAACATTTCTTATGTAAGATTGCTGCTAGTATTTTTTATCATCAATTTAAAATTAAAAATTTTTTAGAGAATACACAATGTGCTTTACTATCAAAATGTGTAAAGAAAAATAAAAAGTAAAAGTATACACTAAAACTTATGTACATTTTATCCTAAAACCAACTAAGATTTCGAGAATGAAAAAATGAAGAGACGTATATGAATACGCACTTTTTTCAAAAGGAATCGACTTTTCGTATAAACCCTTACAGTCGTACTCTTCTTGCTCACCCTCGAACCCAGTAAAAAAAAACGTTTGTAGCAAAAAAATGTCACAAAACAAGTGCGGTAAGCACAGCAGACTTCCAGCTAAGTCTGAATCCTAATAATCCAAGAGCGAGCTTTCCGGATTTTCCTGGTTCTCCTCTTTTATGTGTAGGCTGGTGCATTCTCGAGCACAGGTGGTTTTCCCATCCGATTTTTCAAGCTGATTTAACCATGGAAATTCTCAAAAAAATAAAATCGGTTGTATTGTATCACTATACCTTCTGAGAAACAATTTTTTTGTGTAAATGTATTTATTTTTTCAGATCGGATTTTTTTTCAATTAGTTTTCTATTTATTCATTTATTTTACTTCAAACCAAGATAAGTAAATAATGAACAAAAAAAAAAAAAAACACAATAATTCCATTTTCTCCCTGACGAGAAATCAAACCTCGGCTACCCAACACACTAGATCAATCATACAGATGGGCGTGCTTTTTTTTTGGAAAATAGTTTTTATTCAGAGTTTTACATAATTATTTACATGGCGTAGAAAAAATATTAGAAAAACGCCCATCTTTACCTTTGCACGCCGAAAGGTGTACATTTTATACAGAATGGCTTATTATGTTAGTTTGTTTTATTCTTATGATAATTAAAGTTTTTCAAAATATCTATATCTATTTTAGAGATGTTCGTTGAGTAACTTAAATCTCTTTTATTAATATTATTTGGGTCATACAGTATTTTTTTATTGTTGTTATGTCTATGTGTATGATATAAGATAGGTATATAGTCTTTATTTATTACATAATTTTTTAAATCTAAGTATAAGAAGGAAGTAGGCAGGACAAAGCCTGTCCTTATCGCATTTTGATGGTATAGTTCACTAGGGTAGTATAGATGGCTTATAAGGCCATTTTTGTTCGTTATGGCTTCTTTTATATGGTTTCTTATTAATTTTATTATAAATATATCAATTCTTAGAGATGGACGTGCTTACCACTACACTATCAGGGATACTTGACATCGTGAGACTATAATCAACTTTTGAAGGCGCAATCAGTACTTACCGAGTCATTATGCCGGTTTATTTAGTGATCCATACATACACACACTCATACACAAGTAACTCCGTCGTGCTTCCTCATAGAACCAATATTTTTCTAATCTGATTATCGCATAAAGCATTAGAATTTTTGTTAATAACGATAGCGATCTAAAAAATATTTTTTGCGATTACATTTCTTAAAATATACCTTTACAAAGAACAAATTGGTTGCCAAAAGTTATCGACAAAAGAAGGAAAACTAAATGTCATGGAAAATACTTAAGTCAAACATTAGAGAATAGTGTTATTTCACTATGACGTAAATTACTTTAACGATTTCATTTGATTGCATGACATTGTTATTTTCGTAATATTAAAATTTTAAAACATAGTATATATGTTTTCTCTAATATGAAAGACATGGAAAATTAACTTACTCAAATGTTTATAATATTTAAACATAAATTTTTTTATAATTTAAAACTGTAGCATTTTATGCGAATGCTGAAATCAGTAAAACTTTTTATAACCCATTCATACAGCAAATTAACAACATTTCGCTTCCATTAAATGATTCCAGTCTTGATAAAAAAACTTCCTTTCTCAATGAAATAAAAATCAAACAGTAAAACCAAATCGATTATATTTCTAATTATAAATATTTATTTTCTCATCTATTGTACTTATTTATAATTCAGTAAATCACTAATCATCAATCAACAATAATGAAATCTGCTCAATTCACTCAGAAGCTTTGTTTATTTTTCAAATATCCAATTACGCGAAATCAATACAACGCTTCAATCGAGTCGATTTTTTCCAGAGGATCACTTTTTTCCATCGTATACTTGGCTTGCCGGTATAGTTTTGTTCGAATGTCAGATTACCGAGCCAGTCTGTAGTAACCCAGGAGATTTAGTATGTTTATTCTGAATTTACTTTTGTAGCAAAAGAGAGAAGGAGCTTACGTTTGAATCGTTGAATTTAATACGGTATTTCGAGCTTATTTGGTTTTATTTTCCGGCTTGTCTGTTTCACTCGGAAGTTTTAAATTTAAGGAAATTGGGCGTTCTCTGAAAATATAATTTTCTTTGCAACAACAACAACAACAACAATAATAATAATAATAATGTAACAATTCCGAGGTAATTTTAGAAGATGAATAATTTTGAACGAAAAGTAAAATTTAAATCATTTTTCTGATTAAATCATCTTAAGCAATGAATGATGTAAAACTATGACTAATGATATTGTCTTCTGAAAAATTTTCAGAATAATAATGCGCAAACAGTTAAAATTACCTGAGCAACTGAATAATATCAGCTTGTAAAGAGTTTAAAACACTGCAATTTTTCTTTTTAATTTCTTTCTGAGCGTGAACACATGTGTTTAAAGTGAACATACTATTTGAATCTGGTACTCCTCTTGATAAAAAGTGTACATTGTCACACAGTACTTGAAATACAATTAAGTATATCGAAATCTTTGTCATAATTATTTTAAAGGTGGTGCACATTACAGTTACAGTACACCCAAAAGTCGTTCATTCGATATCGTGACCATGTATCGTAAAAGGTACAGGTCGATACAGGGTGAGAACGTAGGGATGAAAGGGGCTTCCCTCCCTCGAAAAACCGCAAGCGCGCCAACCCCTCGCGCGAGAAACTTAGCCCAGCTGGAGGGCCCTAAATGTATAGATCGGCTGATGTAAGCAAACCTATAGGTGGTCATATATACGCTGGAGGATGCGTTGCACATACGGTGGAAACTTCGCTTCGTTGTCGCTGCTGCTTTCCACAATATCCTCGGGCCTGCGTGTATCTGTACACGTAAAGCCTCTCTCTCTCTCACATACACCATTTCTGGAAGGGGGTGGTGGTATAAGTGTATAGAGAGGGAATTTGCGCGCCCGCGGGCGCATTTGCTTAACCGCGTTAGCGGAACCTCAATCCAAATATCTCCTCGGGCTCGCTCGTATATGCGGGTGTAAGTACCTGTACATCTATAGATACCGTGTATACAAATATACAGCAGCAGCAGCAAGGAGTTCTCTCGCTCGGGTGTTACAAGCTATCTCGATGCTCCTTATGCCGATGGAGTGGTTGCACGGAATTACCCTTTCTCGGCCGTTCTCCTAATCTTTCTCGCACTCTCTTTCCAGAGCTCCAACTCATGAACAATATTGCTACCAAAGAAACTCATATCTCACCCAGAATCTCGATGATAACGGCTAATTAATGCTTATTGCGTCTTTTTGATGCTTGATTTCCCTTTTTATTTTTTTATTTTTTATGTTTAATATAGATTGACATGCGTTTTTTTTCTCTGAAAAAAAGTATCTTATTGAATTGCATAAATTAGGAGAGCACGTGTTTACACTTCATTTTATAATTATAAGAAAAACTTTAAGTATGATGTGGCCGTACGTATAAGTAATATAATATGTGAAAAAATTTGAAGGTGATACCTTTATTTTTTTGCAACAGCGTTTACTGTACTTTGAAAAATTATATTTTTTTTATTTTTAGTAAACATTTTTACTAATTTTAATTTGTAGCCCTTTCAGATTTGAGCCACGGAAACGCTCCTTTGAAATTCACAGCGAAAAATACAGAGGAACAAGATAAAACTTTTGACATCTTAAGTACATATTTTTAGAGTTTTATTTTGCATCGTTACAAAGGCAAGAAAGCAGCAGTAAACCTTTGTATGGAAAAAAAATGTAAAATTTTTTAAATATTATAGCCAACATCTTATAATATTTATTAGTTGTATAACTTAACTTTCGTTTTATACACATACATGAAACTACACTCAATGGGAAAGAAAAATAAAATTTGCATTCAAATTATGACCAGTTGCGATATTTTGTGTTTTTGTGTTGCAGATGAGCGGAAAGCGTTCAAGGAGCTTCAAATGTGCGGTTCATCATCGAGACCGGGAAGTTTGCTCGGAAAACGACTTTCACCTCCTAATACATGAGCCACCTCTTTTTCAAAGGTAATAAAAATCCATACATACAACAAATCACACATCGTACGAATAAAAAACAAAAAAATAATATTTATGGCAACCATCAGTTGAAAAATTCTCAGTTTCCCGCCTCACGCACAAAGAGCCACGGTATCGACATCAAAATCAATTTTAAATTAAAAAAACTCGTAGCAATAACCACGAGCCTTTCTCGTGCCATCGCCTTAACTGCTCCCTCACCTAAGTACATACACGTGCAGAGGGAGGGAAGGAAAAGCCTTTCCCGACCAAACCATATCTTTTTCCGAGAGCGAGAGCAAGAGAGGCTCGTACAAGTGCACAGTACAGACCTAATCTGAAATAAAATCGTCGATGCTATCCGAGATATCTGGCGCGTAGCTACAGTCATACCCTTCCTCCCGATATAATCCTCCTTCCGAATGAGAGGTTCTGGATTACATTACTAATTTTGCCGCTCGAAAGAAGACTATCAGAGGGAAGGGAGGGATCTTTTATTTCCAACTTGTATTGTAGGTGCGGGGGAGGGCCGACGCTGTTGTGCGCCGTATCGGGTATAATTCAGTCGATGCTACAGAGGAGAGAGAGAGTTGGTTTTACCATTTTACGGAACGATAAGTGCCACCCTCTGATACTTACTGGCTTTCGATGCTACTGCTGATGCCACAGTACCTTTCTCGTATCTTCCATTGGTAGGTACGCCTAATTATGTATATTTTACTGGTTAGCGTTTGTTGAAGGGAATTAAAATTTGCGCTTTTTTGTTATACCTATTTAGGTCACAAAAAATATTATGTAATTTATTAAATCTCAAATCACTGTCTATGTCCCAAGCCGGTATAGTCCAGACGGTTGAGCGAAAAATCTTACGTCCTGCACGTATACTGTGGTTCAAGACAAAAGTGTACCACGACCATGACTAAATAAATCCTCAAACATTTAATGCTCTATTCCATCGAATAACGACAAGAGTCTTCTACGGCTACTTTTTTTATACATATATTAAGCTCATTTAAGTTGAAATAATACTTTTTAACTTTTATTAGTACAGGTCTAGTAAACGACCAATACAAATAATTTAAAAATAATTTTTTTTTTTCTTTTTTTTAATTCTTTCCACAAAAATTCACACCAGCAGTGATGTGCATAAAAATCATCATGACGCGAGCGGTCGGTGCATCTCTACTTAGCCCATCACGAAAAGGAGAAAAAAGAAAAAGCACCACACGTGTATGTACGTGTGCCCTTATACCCTCGGATTGTCTCCTTTACGAGGTGCCCCTTCTTTTTTTTATTCATACCCACCACTCTCTATACTTTTCTCTCGACTCAACAGAGCACTCGCACGCGCTTCTGTTCCGAATCAAGTCCAAGTGCAAAAGAGTATAGACAGAAGGAGGCGAGGGAAGAGAAAACTCGTTCCGGTGACAGTGTCGTTGGATAGTTTACGAGGCGCTCGGTCCGGTGGTTATCGGGAGAACCGGACCATGGGAATGCAAAATCGAGATAATCGCCCTGCCATCGAGGGGAGACGTGTTCCCTTCTGTACGTATATGCTCGCCGCTGCTGAAGAATTCGATGTAATGCCAGAGAGTAAGCGATTAAATTATTATTCATACGAGAACGCGCACGTGTGTGTGCCTGTGTAGGTATGCGCGCCCGGCTTGTGTGTGACTTGCAGGTTTTACTCCTGCTGATGCTGCCTGATGTTGTTTGGTATACGTGCTGATGGTTTATTTTCAGAAGGTTGCACAGTTTGGGTTCTCTTTTTTTTTAGTACTCATTTTTCCGTGTAGTTTACACAGTTGACGTTGGACGATTTATGTACTCGCATGTTTTTTTTTTTTTTTTTTTTTTTTTTTTTTAACTCTGAAGTTGTTTTTAATTTACAAAATTTAAATATTGAGATTTTTTATAGCTACGATACGAAAGTACTCTTCTCGAAAGACTCGTGTAAGGGGCTGGGCACCCTCTAAGTCATTGAATAATATACCGAATTATAAGTCGTGCGTATACACATGGAGGCTCTGAAAGTATCTCAGGTTTATGAAAGACTTTGCAGGTCAACCGAAAGACTTCAAATACTGCAAAAGTCTGAAAAAGACGTTAGACTTTTTATCAATACCTCCTTCCAAGTCGCAGCTCCTCGGATTCATGGTTAATGTCTAGTTCACTAGTCTCGAAAAATTGAGCGTAGCTTTCTAGTGATTGCGTGCTCTGAGAATGAAAAACTGTAGTTACTAATCAAGTATTTAGAAAAAACAACCTTATGATAAAAAATCACGTACATGTATTTTTTTAACCACAAACAGTGGAATTTTATATTAAAAATCGTGGTGTCCTCCATTGCGATTCTACATTACACAGAAGTCGGGGAACATGCAGCAGCACCAACATATGCTGCATTATTCAAGACTGCCAAAGTACATCGTATTTTTGAAAAAACACTAGCTCAAGAAAAATTTTACATAAAGTTTTTACAATTCAGAGCTGCGTGGCTGCATTATTTATTAGACGTGAAAAATGTGTCCTTTTTCCCCCAAACGCGCGTGTACACACATTTCGTTGCACTTTTACACACACATACTCTTCGTTTGCCGAGACGATAGTAAAAAAAAACCACCCCAACGTAAGCACACGCACAGAGAGAGAGAGAGAGAGAGAGAAACTAAAAGTGATTTTAAAACAATAAGCTCCACCATCGCCCTTCGCACGAGCTCACACCCCGACTACTTTAATGGGGAGGCAAAGAAAGAGAGAAAGCCAACCACCGCTTCATAAATAATTCATCCCAGCCGGAGATTCCTCCGACACCAGTCCTCTCGACTCCGGTCCTCTCTCGCTCGAGCTTTTTCAACCCCTGCACTCCCATACCCATCTCCGTGCTCGGGCTTTTTCCTCCCTTTGCCCGAGCCATCGTCGTTCCTCAAAATTCCTGAGCACACAAGATAAGAGAGAGAGAGAGAGAGAGGGATAGAGCCGCAGAGGAGTATAAGGCTGGTCGGCTTTGCAAATAAAATATCACTCTCGTCCTCTTACCCTTTATACGGGAGAGCTTGCGAGCCAACGGAAACCACTGCGAGCATAATCATCGGCCATATACAGCCAAGGCGTACTCGGTGTAGGTGTGCATGGATGTATCTTGTAACTCGTGCCATCGTCGAGCTTTTCTCTCCTGTGTGGAGGAATCGCGTGGTATTGAAAATCCTTCGTGCGTCCCCTTGTAAGCAGGGAATGATCGAAAATTCTTACTCGGAGTGGAATTTTTCGGATCCAGGTCAGGCGCTTCGAGATCCTCGGCACCCCCTGTCCGAATGACTTCGGGTCCCGGGCTTTTCTAATATCTCTCTTTTGCCAAGGGAAAATATGGCAGCTTCCCCTCACTCTGTACTTTACTCAATTAAATAGCTAACGTTTTACGATTGGGACGTACATCGGGGCAACCTACATGATCGTGTCCTGTGACTTTACACGGGTACTTAAAATTGAAAAAAAGAAAAAAAAAGTACCCACCTACCGTTTGCATTGATCGAGCTATTTTTCTATTGTTCATTTAATTTCATGGGCCACATCGAGACTCGACGTGCCTACCGTCCAACCAACGTATATCTACCATATATCATACACTCAAATCCAACGGCAGTGTCCCACGACTCTTCACACCTTGGAAGAGGTAACTTCTGCCCATACCTCTTTAGCATTATGTATACTCGCGGTGAAAGAGAGTGCAACGCCTCTTCTCTCGGCTGTACGTACCCATAAGTACTTAGTCCATAAAACCACGCTCGTTTCCTCCGCAGCGAAGTATAAATAATAAGATGCATCCCCAGCCCGAGAGATCTACCGCTCCCGCCGGCGCAGGTGCGTGGAGATGAGCATACTTTCATGTATATGTACCCTCATACGCGCGTGCAGGCGTCTCGTTAGTCACACTCCTCGAGCCGGCGGGCGCTTTTTCCATATGCAGAGTGACTGCGGGATTGGGGCTTTGGTGCGGCTGTACTTGCTGCCTTAACTCTTTTTCGACATCTCTTTTTAGAATTGCAGAGATGACACGAAAATGGTGTCAACACTCGTATACGTGCACTGGATTTCTTACTTACGTAATTAATATTGATGATAATGGTTTTTTTTTTATTTCAGGTCTAAACCACAATTTCCAACTCGGCTCCGCTAAGTGGATCCATGAACGGGTTTTTCTTCAGCCACTATAAATAAATTACAGTCGTTGGGGATTAACAATTCATTACAGGTCGTCGGATCCGGGGAAAACCGTTTCTACCCCTATTAGGTGCCTACACTTAAAATTCCCCTAATGCAGCATTGTATTAATAAGTCATGACAACAAAAAATAAATCGAAGGGAGCAAACGTACACTCTACGAATCGAGGACGAGACGTGGGCCGTTGCTCTAACGATAAATCAATATTAGCTAAAGTTCACTGCATCAAACCGAGGTATACACGGTACTGTACGTGTACTCACTGTTTACCTTCTCTCCTTTTCCGATCATCATTGAATTACGCCAGATTTTCGGCAAACACGAGCATTACACAGTTCGTCATTAGAGTAGATGGCCCTCGAGCCATTTTCGGATAAAAATCAGAGAAAGTTTCAACGCTTGCTGCACAAAAATGGTAAAATTAGTCGTTTCATTTTTTTTATAGAAAATAATTACGAACTCAAGACTGCTTCGCTCGATGAGACAAGCGTGAAGCCATTATTGTTGGCTTTGACGAGCTCGCGGAGATACTGTCGCTTATACTTTTTATTGAGTACGGCAAACCAAAAAAATTCATTGAATATTATATTTATGTATGAAATATCGATAACAAGTTTAACGTTTAGTTTGAAATGAATGAAATTGAATTTATTACAGGTTATGAAAGGAAACATCAAAAGTACATAAGTATCTGCAGGTTAAATACAACAGTGTTATTTCCAGGTATTTGAGTACGCTATGGTAATGCCAAATATCGTGTATCTTTAAATTGATCATGGCACTATTGTAAATAACAAAAAGTCAAACTGAGGCATGTCTAGTAATTTTTTTAAATACCGCTGTTCGATAAAACAAAAATTCAGTTCAAACATTGTATTAGTAACTACCAAAAAAAGACCAATAAATTTTGCCGATACTCGGTATATGATTGTATACACGTGTAACATTAACACACAGCATCGCAATTTGTCAGATTGTATATAAATGTACCGAAAAGGGGACGCAATGGCCAATAAATCGCCCGAAAAATTAGACAGTCGTACAAAACAGCGACGGAAGGAAACCTTAACGGTCCCCTAACGATCTCTCGCGCGGGCAGAATGGGAAAATGGCCCCGAGGCGGACGCGCGTCCACGCGAGCCGGACACAACACAAAAAAAAAAAAAAAAAAAAAAAAAAAAAAAAAAAAAACCAGCAGTGAGGGCAGAGTCATAAATATCATCGGCAGCCCTTGTATCCGACGACGGAGAGTCCCCGGCGTTGTACGTGATCGGACAATGCGAGGCCTACTCGGTGTCGACTAATTTCCGATGCGGACCCTTCTGGGCCGGAAAACATTCCGCTTTTTCTCTCTGCGATTCCTTATGTACAAGCGCCTCTGCGTGTGCGGGTGGGTGTGCGTGTATAAAATGAAAACGCCACCGTGGGGCATGAGAAAAAAGAAACTGCTCGCGCGAGACACAAAAGTATATAGGTAAGAGCCTGTAGCACAGGAGTTGGTGGTTTGTGTTGGTCTCTCTCTCTGTCTACTTAGCTGTACGTGTGCGATGCTTTCTTTCTCGTTTGGCTTCATCTCGTATAGACGCCACCAAGGAAGAGGACAGACTCTGCATTGCGTGAGATGCTCGTATATATGTACACACGTATTATGCACAGGTATATTTGTGTATATGGGGGGGCAGTGGTGTATAGCTCGCCCACGATGACGATGTTATATATGTTATATACAAGTGATTCCACAACAATCAACAACTAAGTTCCATGAGCAGTATCTCTCTGTCCTTTAATAATGGGACTGTTGTTAACTGATTTAAATCGTTTTAAAAATAAAATTTTGACACTTTTATGTTCTACACGACTCATTTTATCATAAAATAAACATAAAAATTTTTAATGAAATTTCAAAGTCCTAAAATTACATGGATTAAATAGCAAAATCCCTGTCTCGCTCAAATTGATCATCGACATCTACAAGTACCAAAAAATATTTACACAAACACCCCATACGAAGGGACAAGCATTTTTTTATTAGGACGCATTGTTTATAAACAATTTTCCTCGATCCATCTGAATTTTTTTATTGAGAAGAGACGGGCTGCTCGGTTGAAATTTTTCGTGTAATCTCTCGTATAGAGGAAGTGACGAGAGCCGCACCTGGGCGCTACTCGCAGACCTTATATCTTATATCCCCTTCCCCCACTTCTTCTTCATCTTCTTCCTCTCCGTCTTCTTTCAACTTTGCTTTTTTCGCTATAGTGGGTTTCAAAAAGGGTATATACATAGGTATTGTGTGCAGCGTGGGTGCGTGCACGGTATACGTATAGGTGTACAGCTCGCAGCTCATCGTGGTGTATAAGCGAGGTGGAGGAAGAAGAATAGAGAAAAGATCGTCTCGACAGGTATGAGCACGAATCCGTTTCCGGATGCGATTTCATGGAATTCCAGGCATGAATCACGAGCTACTTCCCGTCGATTGATCGGTAGCGAGACGGGGATCCTCTGTCGCCCCTTCTCTCTTTCTTTTTTTTCCTTTTTCTTGCGCTTGTGTACCCATATGGATTATACACGCATAATATACCTACCCCCGGAATTCTTGAGTCCACTACCGTCCGTGGGGGCCCCTTTTCAATTCGAGTGCTGTATGTGTATACACGAACCACCGAGATTTTAACAAATTTACCCTCTTTTCTACCCTTGGGAAGAGGGGGAGAAGAGGAAAACGTAAGGACATTAGTTAAGTAGAGAATTGGATTTTAGGGACTCGTGTATATAGGTACATATGAATTTTATTTGTACCGTGCGTAAAACCGGGAGATTGTATACGTGCATCCGACTTGCCATCAAATATTTTTATGTGCCATAAAATTTATTTTTCCATGGAAAATAAAAATGGCACCATCATACGTTTTTCTCCACTTCTCATTTTATTGATCTCGATTTCTTCCCATTGATGTTATTCTTTTATTGTTTGGGTTTACAATTAAAGTATATCACTTTGATAAGAAAAAAAATTTTGTGTTGAATTTAATTTTATTTTTTTTATTTTTTTTTTTTTTTTTACAAAAATACTTTTACCTACAATCGAAAAAATTTGATCAGACCATTTTTATCAATAACCTTTTGTTAAAAAAAAAAATTTGTTATATTCACAATACATAATTGTAGCAGTGACGGCATTTTATAAGTTTTGAGAGCAAATATTGCGATTTTAATAAACCATAAAAACAATTATTTAGGTTCATTGGAATATTTCAAACAATAAAAGCATATAGCAGAAATAAAGGAGTCAATTGTTACGTTTTAAAAAATTCTAATAATGATAATAAACAAGGTTAGTTTACAAGATCGATTTATTGATTTTTTTCGTACATGCCAATGCACAAGTGCTCATGCGTTATAATTATTGATTTTTTCATTACTCATTAATAAATCATCCATGTATTGTACCATCGTGAAAGTTAAATGAAGTATACGTACTTAAATTTCGTAACGATTTCCAGGTGTTAGAATAAATCAATATTGTATAAAAATAAGAGCAGGTAGCTTAAATTAGTTTGATTAAAATTATGTATCAGCTGATGTTACAAGGGCAGATCGGATATATTATTATTATTATTGTTATTATTATTTATAGTCACTCAAACGATCAACTAAAAATTACGAAACGCGTCCAGCAACTTGTAAATATGCAATATCAGCTTTACGTAAGTTATGACTCGTAACAATACGTGCTCAATAAATTTGAAACGTATACCGTTGATAAAAAAAAAATATATTGAGTACGAAAAATTGTAGCTAATGCTTGAATCACCAAACTTTGACTATAAATCCCGACGAAAAATGGCAAGTAACAAATAAAATACTTAAAAAAAACGATAGAAAACACAGAAAAAAAGCTTGACTATTATCGTGTCTCGCGTGTACTTAAATTTATATGAATAATTAAGCGCGAGCTTTATTTTACACTCATTTTTATTTGTATAACTGCACGAAAGACGTCTGAGTCAAAGAGTCAACAATACAAAGGTTAGAAACAAAAAAAAAAAAAAAAGAAAAGAAAAAGAATTCAAAGCTAAGCACACAATAACCTCGACGGTAAGAACACAAAATTAAAAAGGCACTTTCGTCACCACCGAGACCATCAGCGATTACCGAAGGCACTCGTTTCGTCGACAAATATATTATATACTTATAAAACTGTCCCCGCAACAAAGAGAAAAAACAATTCATCGATCTCACACAAAAGAAACGCCAACACAATGAGAAAAAAAAACAATAATAATAATAATAATAATGATGATGATGAATAAAATAAAGAATAATCAAATATACATTAATAGGTACATCGATATTTGGAGACACACCGACGACCCCGAAACAATAGCCAACCACAAAAATCGTCTCCCCAGACCCGCACAGTGCCGCGTCCGGCGGCGCAATAATCTCCCGCAACTTCTCCGCTCTTCCCATCATCAGCTGGTTCGACTATTCTCCTCTCTCTCAAACTACACGCGGCGAGCTCGCTCCCGCGGCCATTGGTCCCGAGGCGCCCCCCACGCGGCCTTGCCCCTGGCAGCCACCAATCCCCGTGGCCCTGCCGCTCGCCACCCCCCACTCTCCCAGTGTGCGCCCTCGTGCGTACCACCCACGCGACCCCACTCGGCCGTCTCTCTCGCACGCGCTGCACCGACACACCTACACCACACACATACACTGCGCCGAGTAGAAAGAGACGGACGATTGCAGCGGGCCGAGGGGAGAAGACTGCCTGCCGTGGTGTAGCGTGCGATTGTTAGCAGCCAGTCGGTCAGTAAGCCCGCGGCGATTGCGAGAGGACGACGTCTCTGAACACCAGCTGGATCGTCTCTCGCGCGAAATCTCCGTGTTTCATTGTATCGTGTGGCTCTTGTCCTCTAGTGGTGATTTTAATTTTTGTGAGTAACCTGTGCTCAATCTCTTGAAACAATACAAGTGTGTGTAAATAAGTACGGAAATCATCATGTTCTCGCAACCGACGTGTCTTCGTTTAAGTTCGCCGCCTCCGCGCTGACGGAGGCGCGGACCTTGCGAACAAAACAGTAATGTAACATAATGTACTTGCAGTCACCGCGGGGACAGGCCACCCACGTGTGTTGGCGAGAGTGACGTTGACACGAATATAATTCGCGAGTGTCTCTCTACGCGCGTGTATACACACACAGTGCATATGCGCATGCCGTACTCGAGACCGTCAATATCCGTTGACAGTCGTGGTTGGCCAAAGATTGAGTGAGAGAGTGAGTGACAAACGATAGATTAGATGAGGAAGAAATCGCTCATCATGTGCGTCAAGTCGCCGCTGAGCGCGAGCAAGATGCTCATCAAGGAGGCGAGAGCCGCGGTCGCGACGGCGACTAACAACAACAATGCCAACAACGGCAGGGTGATGACCACCACGACGCTGCCGGCTAATGCTGCCGGCTCGCTGGATCCCTCGAGGCCACAGCACACCTCCGTCATGTAAATACTACAATTATTATTATCATAAGTTTTTCTTTTTTTTTTCTTTTTTTTTTTTTTTTTGTTATTGCTAAGAATGTGTTGCATTGCTCGATTTATAAGTCATCGATCTCGCCATCACATCAGCTGTATACATGTGCGGCCATCGGTTGTTTTCTCTCTCTCTCTCTCTCTCTCTCTCTCTCTCTCTCTGTTTGTTGTTGTTTTCTTGCAGACGAATTTTCTTTATCAGCGGGTGTCTGCAACCATCCTACACATGTATATATAGCTATAGGTATAGCTACAAAAGCCTTTAAGGTCTTAATAAGGCTTATTTTTAAAACTAAAACACATGTATATATACTTACCGTCAAAAAGAGAGTGTCTTATATTGTTCTCGAGGGGAGAGAAAAATTTTTTGCAGTGCCCTTGACATTTTTATTGTTGTATGTGTGCCTATGAGTACAAAGTCATCGACTGAATCATATGTTTGTATCTTCAGATTTTTGTTGTTTTATATTCGATAAGTTTTCTCTGAATGTATGAATCTGTACTCAGATTGTCACATCTCAAGTGTCTCAAGTGTCCGGCTTGCTATATAAAAGTTTTGTTTACGCTGTTACACGCAGGCGCCTCGTGCCGCGACAGCGGACGCCACGCGACTTTGTATGTATGTGTGATATGTGTTCTTACACTCGCACCTCTCGCAAATAAAACGTAATATCCTATAAAATTGAAAAAATGATAATAATAATAATAAAAATTGACGTTACAGCGTACGCTTAATGTGTGTAACGTGTACAACTATTTATAAGTGTGTCTAGAGGGGGAGAGATAGAGATATTCTTGCCTCTTCTCTTTCTCCTCGTTATCTTTTTCACCGTAGTTATTGTAGGTACTACTAAGTATACCATGTAAGTACCCTCCGCGAGTTGTTAAATTGCAGCTCCTGCCTCGCAGCTCGCTAGTTGACCCAATGGTGTTTATATTTCTTCGCAGTTACGTATCTTTGGCCACTTTCAAAGATAATGGTCGAGGTCGTATTTTTTTTTTTTTTTTTAATTCTTAAAATGTCATAGATTCAGGCGATTCCGATTTTGCAACTAAGTAGATCGTAGCAAACACGAAAAAAATAGTAGCTGTGCCATGAAAATTCAATTTCAAACAGATAGATGCTTTCACCGAGCAAAATATTTGTTTTGGTACATAATTTTAAAAAAAATGAAAAAAAAGTACTGGAAAGCTTTGATAAAAAAAATACTACCTTGCCTCCCAAACTAAAATTTCCATTAATATACTTCGCAATATAGTTGATTTTTCAATATTTTCGATACGCGTTGATTGAAAGAGTTTTTATCATTCACACCACTGACAAAATAATCACATCAGCCCTAGGATGTAAAAGAAAAAAACAAAAAAAAACATCTAAAATTTTTTTTTTTCAATACACGCATCATCATCCCCAGCAACGGCGAAAGAGATTAACATATACACTCAAGTTGACAAATGAAAAGCCCTCCTCCCTGCCCCATAAAAACGCATCATCCGCATTTTCAACGCTCCCGCGCGTCTCCCTAAAATCGCGAAGCGCCACCGAATCGTTACTCGCTTTACGCCCAGTAAATTAAAAACGCGCTGCACACCGCCACCGCCGTACCTTCGTCCCGTCGCTATATAATATGCCCATCACGTCCGAAACATAATCAACGAGCGGCGGCGCCGGGGAAATTTCACGGCTCGGCCTGGCAATTAAAAGAGCATCTCGAAAATGAGCTGCAGAGCAGGAGGAGGAGGTCAAAATAAAAGGAGCCCGCAACTCGCGTGTCGCGTCGCTAACGCGTATATTTTCTACAAATACAGACAACCGCTGCCGACGATGACGGTATCACTGTGAAAGAGCTTAATCTCCGGCTGATTTTTTTTTACGTGCGGTTTATTGCCTTATTAACTGAGTAGGAGGAGGAATTTTATATTTTTCCCGTTTGTTTTCTGAAATATGAGGGTAGCTTAAAATATTGTATCATTTGGTCAAATAAACAATCGGTATAATCATTAGAAATTCAATGCATATTATATCGAGTCCATGGGTTTGTATTTATTCCTAATTTATGGCTATAAATATTTACACCAGTCCTACGAAGAAAATACTCATCCTTTTGTTGTAAAAACCGAGGCTAGTACTTTTTTTTTCTATGGTTCTCTTTTTTACGAATTACACTGATACTGATACTATTTTTACTGATTTCGTACAAATTATACCTTCACTGATAAATCAGAAAAGAATAATTAATTACCTAAGTGATTAATAGCACAACGCGCACATTAAAATCACAGGAATCACATTATTATTGCTTTAGATTCACCGTTTTTGTCATACTTTTTTTCGAGCTTTTTTTCAGTACATCTTTTTCTCGTTTTTCTGAGATTCTCGAGATGACAGTGTGTGCGTAGGTCATAATACAAAATCCGAGAGAAGACGTATCGGGGCTGCCCACGACCCTTCTCCAGATTTTTATATGCATCGATTTATTTCAATTTTGTATTTTTATTTTTATTCGGTTCGCTGCTGCAGATTTTTTTTTATTGCTTCCAAAATTCTTCGGATGACTCGGTTGATCTCTGTCTTTACCAATTATTTAAATCTCACGAAAAAATATCCTTTTTTTATCGAGATAAAATTATAACAAGAATTACAAGTTAATTATCCAATATAGAAATTTGATGACAATAATGAATTCTGAATTTATTACCCCGTTAAAGTTTGGTACTTTGTAACAAAAAGATACGTAGGTTAATCCGTTATATTTCGCATAAGATAAGAGGCCGTCCCAAATTAAATTTTCAATTAATCTTTGTTTCGTTTATGTCCATCATCATCGTGAAACTAAAGAATCAATCACCGGCAAAGTGATTAAAAAAGATAACAAAGATCCTTTTTTTTTCTGTTCGACACAAGCAATAACGACGGCTAAGAAAAAATATATACCGTTGTCGTAAAATGGCCCAGTGAAATGCCATCTACACACAAATAATACCAGCACATACCTTAGTTCGAACGGCGGTACATGGTTCATCGATAAAAATATTTGTCAAACGCAGCGCCGTAATTCATTCTATAATAATCCTCGACGTGAAATATGAGCATTCCTTAATGGCGCAAATGTGTGTTATGCAATCCACGCGACAGTCATACTTACGATACTAAAAAAAAAAAAAAATTGTCTGAGATGTGATTGTACAAAAAATTTAAATTGAGCTTTGTACGCACCATAGATACTATTCTTATTTTGTTCGTACTAGTAACTGTATGATGTAGCGTGAAAGACACTGTAACTCTTCAAAGTTACCGAGACAATAATTGTTTAGCCATTATTGGTCATTTTTATTTATTTATTTGTTTACTTTTTTTTTTTAATTTAAGAAGCTAAGATTAGTCAGATCAGAAACGTATAGAAACATTGCGTGCCTTAAGAGTATTTAAATGATTCTTACTGAGGCAAAAAAATTATTAACATTAGGAAAATTACACATCAACTGCCGAGTCAACTGCTTGGAACTTATATTTATTTTAGACATTATTTTTCAACTTAACAAGGCTTATTTAGAAGTTCATTCCTTTTACTGTGTCTAGACAATCTGTTATACTTGACATTAAAATTTCTTTCTCAATTCAGCTTTTTCACTGAAGTTTTTAATAATTACCACTTTTATTAATTGTAGCTCTGTTCAGACAAAACGAGACCAATTAGAAAAATTTAATGATAATACCTTGAACAGATTTTGCTCAAAATGAACTTTGCGCGTTTGATCTCCGATTATTTTTCATTGAAGCATAGGTACACAAACATTCACGGAATAAATTGGAAAAAAACATACCTATTGGCGAGTCGTACATTGAGCAAACACATCGAGCCCGGACACAAAATGAAAAAAAAAATCTCTTGTTAACTTTTGACCGAAGTGTATGCAAAATAGCCTGCGATTGGCGCAAACCTCCACGACACGTAAGAAAACCCATGGATTTTATTTCAACTATTTTGAATCGTTTTTAATTTCTGCAAGCATTTTTCATATTTTTTTTATTTTCGTACATTTAAAAAGTTCAAAAGTAACAGTCAGCTTAGTTTATTCTGGACCTCGTAATTTCTCACGCATGCAATGCCAGGGTGACAAAAACAACCAACCATCTCCAGCCAACGCGCAAAAATCTCCATTATTGAAAATCCGATTTCTCGAAGGCCGAGCACCACCACGAGTCGTTACGAGTCGTTACTCTTCCCCGTCTGGCACCATAATTTTCAACAAACAGCCCAGCATCACCGGGCACGCTATACGACTCCGAAGCGGAATTTACGAGGCATATCGATGTCTCCCCTGTCTTATATCCTCTCTGACAACGACGACAATCGAAAAGGTCACACGCACAAGCATCCTCGTACCCGATGCGTATGATACTAAAAGAGAAATAAAGGAAGGAAAGGGAGGACGGGGCCCAATAGTTTAGGGCCGAGGCGCTTTATCGCCTGCAAGAAAGAGGAGGTAAAAAAAAGGCCGTCGCGCGCGCGCGACACTCGATCCGCGGAGCAGCTCCCCCCACCCCCTCTCCTTCTTTCTTCCCTCCGCGTTAAGATCGCAATTTGATTTAGCGCCACGATAAGGATTCACTTTGACGCTTTAACGCTCCCCCCACGTAAAAATTTTCAAGTGTGGCCGAACTTTGTCAAAGTTTGCGTTTGGCCGAAGTTTGCCAAACTTTGCCAATGAGACTTTCCCAAACTTTGGCTTTTCCAGCGCTAAAGTTTGGCGCAAGTTTAGAAGAAACCTTTTTTAGTTTGGCCCAAGTTTTATAATAATTGTTACTGAATATTGTTAAGATTATTCAAGGTAACATAAAAACATGAAATATTCACTATTATTTATAATCAAACTAATAATATTTATTCAATTTCGTTAGTATTACAAGGAATGATTGTGTAATATATATTATCAACATGAAAACTGCAACATACATGCAGGATGTCTTCAACACGAAGTGACAGATAATCATTAACAATAATTTGTGTACTAAAACTTGTAGAAATATTACTGTCCAATTGGAAGATTTTACGCAAGAGGTTTAAAAATGTATAATCTCGTAATTAGATTGGATCATTGTAGGGGTGCAGCTGTGAGATCGTGTGTCCCGATGAATAAAACGTGTCACTCAGGCATTACATCCGTGGATCCTAAAAAAAAACGAAAAAAATCCACAAAGACCAAATATCTTTTAAATAACAATACATTTCGAAAATTTGGAGTACAAAGACAACTTATCTGACTTGGCTTCATTGCAAAATCGATTGAAAAACCCGTGGTTCCGTACTGCAGTCTGCGAACACCTACCAACACACGTTTGTCTCTGCACCTAGCAGCATTCAAGTAAATATGGCACTTTAAAATTAAACATTACTCTCCAAAATGTAAACAACATCTCGGTAGGCACTTTATTTTGCACGCGTCAACTTAGCCTAGAGAGGTTATTAACAAGAACAACTACAACAACAACAATACCTGGGAATTATCATTTTTTGTCATAAGCGACATCAGATTCTCCTCGAGCTTTTCTTATTCCGTTGTATTACATTGCTGAGAAGAGGAAGAGCTATTCAAAGCTGATCTACAAATTGAAAGGCTGTCGAGACGCTGTAACGTGAAAATTTTTCTGACATCATACACCGATTGTCAACATAAAAAATTCGAGCGTTCGTTTATTAAATATATATAGCGCACAAACAGCTTTGTTTGCCGCCTACTTGAGCATGTTCGACATTCCTCTTTTCCATGCTGCTGCTTTTGTTGTTGGGTGGTTCTTCTTTTCTCTCCCTACTCATTTTTTTTTCTCTTCTCGTTTCTCATCGTCTTCGATTTCCCGGGTAAGCGATTTTTGTTGTTATCTCGATTAAATAGCATGAGCCCCCCCCCCAATATCGTATGGGCAATACAGCTCGGAATTCCCCCCTCATTGGGGTACGTGTCTATATGGGTACAAAGAATCGAGCAAAGAATGAATTGTCTCGTCAAAGAGTTCTCGAGTTACGATATTTCAGGGATGTTTTAATTTGATTGGGTTGCGTCGGCAAGATTGAGTTGTCTCGATGGACGATCGAATGGAGGTTCTTGGCCTCGTTCCGGTGAAAGCAATACTATGAGTTTCAAGTTTGGTACAAAAAAGTTTTTCCCCAAATATTGTACTTTGAAACTAATTTTCGATTACGCGGGACCACGAGAATAAAAGTTAAATTTACAAAAACGGCACTACATCTAGGTAGGTACATAAGTATATGTTTGTCGGATACGAATCCATGAGGTAACAGTTTTTATCTTACAATACTTTATACAATAGGAGCTTACTATTTTAAAGCTTCATAATAATAAAGTGATTCGAGTTTTAATTCGTGATCTCCATCGAATCAGTTTTTTACATGCATGGCATGTATCGTCGATACTGCCGCACATATTGTTCGCTCAATTAACCAATACAAAGGTTGGCGGGGGAGAAAAGGGAGAAAAGGCGAATCGAAACTATGCACTGTCCTGGCCGGTTCGTCGACCTCTTTTCCTCCGCCAAAAGACGAAGAGCAAAAAAAGCCGATACGGAATCAGAGGCGTTTCCACGTTTTTCGCAGGGATACGTCGTGCCTGTGTGTGCATACGCACGATGGCACGCGACGGACAAACCGACCCCCTACCCCCTCTACTCTCGAAAAACTTTGGCAATAATTCCGCGGAGGGGTGAGAGCCACCGGCGCCGGGACGTCGCGGCGTCCCCTTCTCGTAATGGTATACATATACGCTGCGCTGGTGCTGGGGGTGGGCGCATGTGTATATATTGAAGGACCAGGGGGGGAACGGACGGACGGACTTTACCGGGACTTCTTGTTGTGCATTCGAAAATTCAATATGAAACGCTGGAATATTTACCCGCGCTCTTTTTCATCCCCATGATTGTGCGTGTGTTGGAGCATCGTTTCGTGCCTATATGTGTGCACGTCTGTTGGTTGGTGTTGATCTTAGGTTTTACGTAAAAAGCGAGGTAAAAAGTATGGGCAGTGTTTGTACTCTGACATAATATGCACGTATTCACGTGCAATAGGCCATATTTATTGACAATACACTGGGAGTATCGGAAAATCAAAATATCGTGAAAATGTCACGTGCACATGTATGTATATTACATGCCTTGATACTCAACATGTTTATTGAAGTGTAGACTCGTCGATATCTCGTTTTACTGCTGATTCATAGGTGAAACGTAAATATTAAAAAATTTTCCCTGATTACCATAACGCCGATTGCATATCGATAAAATATATATTACTACCTCGCACATTTACATTATGTTATTACTATCTTCGAGATTATTATCTTAGTACCAGCTTCCAAGCTGGTGAAGCAAAGTAATATTTATCCGTAACGTTGGCATTTCCGGTTTTCGTGCGGTGCACTCGTTAACCCTCCCATCGTGGAAATAGTTCATAAAGATATGATTTGAGAAACAAAAGGACGCTGCCACGCTGCAGATGAACGTAGCTCAGCTTTGTAAACGTCCGTGGGGGGCCTGTGTGTGCTTTGGGTTTTGAAGTGGTGCGCTTTTGATACCGTTATTATTAAAGCTCCACTTGCTCTCACGTCTCGCTTTCGTTTCGTTTACACATACGTTCGCGTACAGTATAAAATACTTCAGTATTTTAGTTGGAAAATTTAATTAAATTCATGCACGTTTATTTAAAATAAAAAAAAAGCTGAGTGGTCTTGGAATCAGCTGTAAATATTTCGGTGTTAAAAAAATTATTATTCACTCGAGCACTATACATGATAGAAATGCATAGGTCTCACTGTATCTTCGATTTCGTATCCAATTGTACATATACGCTGCCATCTACCTACCCATGCACACGTAAAAGACAATTCCGACGTTCAATAAACTTTCACATTTCGACATTTATATTGTAGATTCGCATTTTCGTGTGCACACGTGTATCACAATATCGCGACAGTTGAATTCTCGATTAGCATGTCTATATAATATAACTTGTCAAAACGAATCCTTCAACATCCATACATTTTCAGCATACCAATTTACGTTCCTTCCAACCTACCAGTATCGAAGGATTAACCTTTTAACCAATTTGAATCAATAACGACGGCGTGCATCGATACAACATAGCTATAGAAATAAGAAAAGCAGTAGAACTCGAAATAATAATGCATCAGCATTCGTGTATAATAAGTACTGCACTCGAGCTTTCAGCTCGAAATCCAACCAAATCATCGTCTCTTCGCATCGTTGCCAGTGCCGAAAGTCGAGCTTTGTCGCGCACCTGCTGCTGCTAGAGGCTCTACATCTGTTCTCTGAATTCGTCGGGTGTATAGATTATATTTTCTTTTCTCGCCTCGTGGGGGTGTTGGTGCACTGCTGCTATCCTATATACTATTGCAAGTTTAACGACTCGTTGTCCCGCACTTGGAGAGGGAGAGCTTTCGTTTATAATTGCTCTACACACACACACACCTATGTCTCAGATTTACGAGTAATGTTTTATAAACATTCGGATGCGAGCCACACGGCAACTATAATTCATCAATCAAAAAAAAAAAAATTGACTTTTGAAAGTATACACACCCGTAGCCCGAAGCTTTTGCTTGTATGTATGGAGCTTGCGAACTCATGAGCGGCGTAAACGCGAGCGAAATGGAAATGGATAATTAAATACCACGAAACGCGTGGGTGGACGAGAAGAGTAGAAGCCGTGTGTGATTAATACCTAAGCCGAAACGAGGGTAGCGAACCATTGGCCTCGATTAGCTTGCTCTGCCGCGGACGAAAACGCGCTCTCTCGCGCAATATTATTCGCGGCCGGCTGGCGAAACATCGTGCGCGAATCGATGATGCTTCGAGCTTTGATCTTCCGTTTGGACGCGCCACGTGTATTATGCATGACTTTGTATATGTGGTGTTGGTGGTGGTGGTGGTGATGGGGTTTTATTGAGAGGGGTGCGCGCGCGGGTTACCTGTATAATCTAGACTAGCTTGGCGGCTCGTAAATAACAAATCGGACGTATAATATTGTAATCCCGGGAAAAAAATCGCGTAATTTTTTGCGTTGCGTATCATACAAGGGTTGTTTGCTCTTTGAGCTCGACTGAGCGACAGAAGAGGCCGTACAAGGCAAGTGTGCATTGCACCGGTGGAAAAAGGGTGTGTCAAAAGCTTGCCGTTAATTGACGTGATACATCGAGCTCGTGGAGAAACGAATTGTATTTAACGAACTGTGCGAAAAGTAAGATAGGAGAAACAACAGCAGTTGACAATCTTCGGTGTTAATGAGCGTCCGTTGATAATCTTGACGTGTACGGATAAAAAGAGTCGAAGGAAGATCGCAGAAGATAGCTCGTGCGGTTGTGCAAGGGAGGGTGTCTCTCGCACCCAGCTCGTTATGAATATGTACATATACGTGTATGTGCATGCGTATTCGATCTGCTCTTTTGCAGGGCTTCGCATTCTCTTCTCGCAGGGAGTGGCGGGTGGTGCATGTGCGTCGCGTATCGTGTTACTCGTTTGCGAGGTATACCGTGTACGGCTGGTCGATGGGAATTGTTTAGGTTTCTTTGCCAGGTGCATCCCCCTCCCTTTTTTTTATTCTTTAGATAATTTTGTAGTGCATCAATCAAGTTTACGTTTATTTTTCGTCAGGAGATGCAATTTACAAAAGTACGATGCGTGTTACATGCGCCGAATAGGGAAAAATCACGAGCAAGTAGTATAGGTCAATGTGTAGTCAGACGTCTAGGTGTTTCAAGCTTGCGGGTCCGCGCTCTCACGTGCGCTGTCCGGCTTGATATTTTCACTTTTATACTTTCAATAACTGTTGTTTACATATGGTAATATGCCCGTAATTTCAATTATATAAATTCTGCAAAACTGTTCAATAAAGAAAAACAAGCACTTGTAGGTACCGTCCCTCCCAATCTACTTCGATGCAAAGAAGAAGAAGAGCTGCGCATATCTCTCGGAGTAATAATAATAATTCAAACAAACGACAAATCAAATTTGGGAAGACCCTCAATTTGATTTGCAGTCGCGCTGATAAGTCGGCAATTTTCGCGGGAGCACCTCTTTCTCCTCAACCTAGATTTCGCGCATACATTAACTGTCAACCGAGCACTCGTGCTCGCAAAATCTTGAGTCGTAACTTTCTCAATCTCTCTCTCCCTCTCTCTGCAATTCGAATAAATGAATTTATTAATTTCCCGAGTGAGTGTCGATCTGAATTTCAACCCTACACCCCTTTAACTTTAATTGACGTTCATTTACAGAATAAATTGGGCCTTCTTTCCTTGGCTAGGATATGACTATAGTATTTGTAATAGTTACTTACTTGTGTAAAATATTAACATTTTTTTTGCCTTTATGAGAAGTGCCATTTTTTTTGTTCATTTGTATTTTTACGAAGCAATAAACACCCCCTCTCAATGAACAAATCGATCACATCAGTAGCAGCAATGCACAATCCGGCCGCCATAACCACGGACATCCCTCGCAATAATTCCATGACGGATATCGACAACCATTACCGTTAGCTTTCTCTAAAAGGCCATTACCACACACCCCCAGCGCCGTATCGTCCCGTGGTAATGTTCTTGAGATTTGCCAAAACCCGAGCATACACACACACACACATGCATACACCTATCTATAAGCCCGTAGCAGCACCAGCGTGGGATAATTCTCAAAGAGGATTTCGATCGCGTTGTTTAACACCGGAGCAGCAGCTCGCTGGACCCGTGTACACACACGCGCTCGCGCGCTCGAGCGCTAAGCTGCCCCTGGGATTACTCGACGTTTTCCCTCGACCTCCCCCCCCCCTTAGCCTTTAATCGAGACTCGCTGTACGAATTTCCTGCTAACCAACCGCCGGGTGGAGCTGCTGGACACGTATATTTCCGCGGAACCGGCTAATATCGCGCGCTCGATTGGTTCTCTCGCGTGTCGGAGTGTACATAGAGTAGATCTCTGTATGCACACCTCGACCGAGGTATCATGGGGTGGGTGGGCGAATAGCACCGCTGTAGGAAGTATTGGGTCTCGCGAGTGAGATACTGCCGGCCGAGCCTACACTACCCCGTAGAATTTCGAGATTTGAGCTGCTGCTGCTCTTTTTTTTTTCATCCTATATCCCACTGGACGATTGATCGGCCGATTTTCGGGCTTATGAGTTTCCAAGTGCTATTGCTGCGAGTATTGGGCTTGAATTATTGAACATACAGCGTTCATATGTACGTGAAAGATGATGATGATGGTTTCTTTACGACAAGCTATTGTCATACAAGCGTCAATCTTTTTTTCTTTTTTTTTTCTTTTTCTTTTCCTACAACTACATAAAAACCTCGATAAAAACAATGTTATTTTCGTCTCGATCTCCCTCCCCGCAATCATCGATCATACATTCGAACCCTTTCCCCCAACCAAGCAAGAAGAACAAGAATCACCCTCCCTCCCGTACATCGTCGACTTACTCATAAACACGCCGCAATCCAGCAGCACTTTCGTCGATTAGAGGAATAAATCTTGAGCCCTCCAGCTCCATGCATGTGCCTGCACCACTTCTACTATTGCAAGCTCCGACGCTTGGATCAAAACGCCGGGACTCTGCGGATGCTTTTGCTCTGCAATGTGCGCTCTCTTCGTCGTACGTATGAGAGGGAGAGAACAATCGACAATTCCTGGAACGGTTTGCCGCAGCAGCAGCAATAGGATGGCCGGGAAGGGAGACAGAGAGCGGGCTCGTTAGTCAGCAGCAGGGCCGCGCCGACGACGACATACCAATGACGTATAATCCAATATCCGTAAATATATATATATGTACAAACGCGCGCGACTCGACCTCCAGGGTCATCTCCGTCTCTCCACCCACCCTTTCGTCCTCATCTCTCGCGTGACGACGTGTCCCACTAGCCGGAACTTCCTCCTCTGGCCGCGAAATTACGTATGGTACGCCCGGCTAATTAATCCGGCTGCTGTGCGCATCGAGCTTGCGGGTAGAATAGTAGTATACCTTTACCCCGTGCTCCGGCCGCGCGACGCATACATGTGTGGGAGGAGGAGGAGGAGGATTGGCGTTTCGGCTTTTGTCGCTTGGGAGTATATAGGGAATTATACTCCAAGTGCGAGGGCTCTCTCTTCCCCCGGTAATCCAAGTGGTTCTCCTTTGCCTTTCACTCGACGCTTCGCGCGATGGTTCTATCTTATGATAATCAGCTCCCAACGCCGAGACAATCGCTTCTGCCGCTCGCGAGAAAAGTGAAGGAGAAAGATCTCAGGGAAAGCGAAGTCTCGAGTTCGCTCGTACAAGGAGCTTCGTGGGGAACCGATGGGAAACGTTTTGCTAATTGAGCGGAAAATTGTCGCGAGACGGGGGAAAACCATGGGCTCAGCACGATTCGCTGTAGTTTGTGCGCTTGCCTAATTAAACGCGAAACTTGCCGAGCGAGTAGGCCCCACCTTGGCGTTTATAATAATGCACGTACGCTCAACCAAGTCGGTTGCGTCGGAGCCAGCTTCTGGATCGTTATTTCCCCATTTGATTTTGCCATGCCGATATTTGCTTGTGACATTTCAATCGCTCTACCGTCACTGTTTTTCCCTTGCGGCGACACTCGATCAACTCTATGTTCGACAAAACACCAGTAGGCCATTATCAATTGCCCCAACTTGCCCGTGTGCAACGCGTAAAATGTCGCAAACATCCCGTGCGGCTCGCGCATTTTTTCGTCCATATGAGTATATATATATATATTATCTCCGGATCGGAAAATGCACAAAGCTGGCGCTCTTTTTCACGGTAAACATATAGGAGGACAAAGCGATCGAGCACACGCTGGGAATTTTCGTTTTTACAAGAGACAAAACGACGGCGCGTGTTTTTGCTTGCTGGGAAAATTCGCAGGACTCCGATTGTGCGTCCGTGAAATTCTCCCTCAATCTTTATCGCGCATCTCCTCCCCTCCTCCTTGCTTCTTCTTCGACTAATTGACGCTTCCCAAACGACAAAAAAAGTATGAACCCCCGGTCGATGGACAAAAGCAATAACACATGCATCACTCGTGCCATCTCGATCCATTGCAATGGATACATCACCCCCCGTAGCATCGGTGCGAATTAAACCTATCAATTTGCACGTGAGAGGGTTAAGCGTCTAAATCAGCCCAGCCAGCAGGTGTGGGAATGTGTTGTAACGCGGAGGGAGCAGCAGGGCTTCGTGGACGCGCACAGCCCCCCCCCCTCCTTCCGTCGATGATGCACGGCCCACGGTAAACCACGCGACCACCGTCACATCTCACCCCTTCCTTCCTTCCTTCCTTCCCGGCCCATAATATGTACGTGCTGCTGTGCGTACCTTCGACCGCCTCCTCGGCTTTCTCTTCCCGTGATAGGTAATCCATACTAATTGCCCACTGATGCTACTCTGTGTTGGATAACTTTAAGGGTTCGCGAAGACGATGGGCTAGTAGTTATATCTACAAGGAAAAAAAATTTTTACTTGACAACTTTTTTTTTCGGTAAATTGATTATTAATTTTATGCTTTGTTGAATAACGGAGTATATCTGACAACAACCTTTTAACATTAATTCGAATAATCGAAGCACGCCATCATCTGATCAGTGTACAATTTATAATACGCACAGGGATAACAACTTGTTTGAAAATTGCACTCTTCTCCATCCACTTGACCTACGTATAATAAATGGCCTTTCAATACCGCCAACATCGTCATTATCATCCCGTAGCTTTGCATTCTTTACGATTTTCCCTCATTTATCTCGTTTCCTCGGTATATGATGTATTCATTTTTTTTTTTTTTTTTTTTTTCTTTTCATTATATCCATGTATTAGTATAATGGAATATAAAATTAAAATTAAACGATCCTCGTACGAAAAGGCCATCCCGGTGCAAGTCGAAATTTCTAGACACAAATGTGGATGTAAGTATATTTGTGCACAATAAGCAAGGGAAAAGCAAGGAGAAAATGACACCAGCATGCCCGCGTTTCGGGTAATATAATAATAGGTCCACTGTGCAACAGCAAGTGCCTTTGCCAAGCAACCGAGTGCACATGAGTATATACCTATCTGTACTACAAGCAAGAGGGGCGTGTGTGTGTGTGTATTTGTGTGCGCGCAGCTGCTGCTGGTGGGCAAAGGCGAAGCCGAGTTTATCGCGCAAGTGTATACACACGCGTGTAATAGGCGCTTATGCATATATACACGTGCGTGCATACATATTATAATAGGACGCGGCGGCGCGATAGAACGAGACGCAGGTGTAGTCGGGCGAGCAGCTATTAAGGGCCGAGGGCAAAGTGGTGCTGTTGTTCTCTGTACTTACTCATACACGTATATGGCGTATACCTGCACAAGTGCGTTTTACAAGCCAGGCTTGGATTTGCGAGAGGATTTCTCTTTTTTCTTTTTTTTTTTCTTTTTTTTTCCATCTTTATAGGTGGCTCGTCTTGGGAAAGCAGACGCACGAGTGGGTTTTAATAAGGCCTCGTTTGGCGAGTGGCTTTTATCTCGCTCCGCAGTTTTGCAAAGTATTTGTCTCTCTGTGACGCTTCGACCGGTAACCCGTGAGATATTCTTGCATTTAATTGAGAGATGAAAATCGATCAATCGTTGCTCTGATTAATTTTCCGGTGGAATTTTTTTTTTTTTTTTTTCATTTGGTTTAATCTCGTTTCTCGTTAAAGTCCGTCAGCGGCAAGATATAAACCACTCCTTCTTCGCTCCTCAAAAATATTCTTCGATTGTAAAAAGACTATTCAAATGTACACACAAAGTTCGTAATTAATCCGGTGGTATACTTTTAATCGAACTTTTCTCGGTTCCCCCTTTTTTTTTCTCCCCTCTCTAGTTGTCGGCCCTCGGAGCAGAATCTTAATCAGCTTCGGAGCTGGTGCAAAGCGAAAACTTGGCGAGTCTTTTTGCCTCTCCCTCGGGGCACAGAGTCAGCGGGCCAAAGTTATTTCTCATCGAAGAAGAAGAAGACGAGCCTCTTTCCTCATCCTTGGCGCGCAATTTCTGAATATTGATCAAGAAGAGGACGCTCTGCAGATGTATCGATATCTCAAAAGGGAGGGGAGAGGGGGCAGGAAAAACGTACCTGCAGATAAGAAATCTTCTTTGATCGGAGAACCTTTTCTTCTCCGAGTGCTCTGCTGCATCCATTTTTCCTTCTTCTTTTCTGCTCGTGTAGAAACTCGCGCGTCTTTGAGGGCTCAGTCGTAATGCAGTTCGCGGATACAGGCTCGTTCACTTTTCTTCGGGCACTAGGCCATGTAATCGAGGACAGATCCTCTCCCTCTGATTGATATTTTTTAAACATTTTTCACAAGCCTTTTGACGCTCCGACGGTATTATCGAGCATTTAGCGAAACCCCCCCGTCAACCGTACACATGAATGCCGGTGTAGTTTTTAATTTAGTTTTTATTGAAATTTTTTACCACCACCCCCTCTCTTTCTCGTCACTTTATGTACTCTAAATAGAAGGGGGGCGTACGGGGAATGACGCTAGTGTTTACGACGGCGTCCAGAATTTCATTATTTTATTATATACGTAGAGCGGAGAGACGAGCCAGCGTATAATATATTATACACGCATACTAGTCATCGTCGTCGACGAAATTTCAGAAAATATAACAACCCTCCCCCCGGCCCCGCGATGTTTCCTTACTTAGTTGCAAGACGAAACGTGGAATGTTAATATTCACGTAGAGTGCTGGCTTGGGATAAATAAATTCTTTGAACGAGATGAAGGATTTTAAATTTAGTTTATAATGGCTTTTTGATTCAAATTTTTAATTTGCGTCGTCTTATGGGTTTTTACATGCGTTACGCGCGCCCGTGAATTTTACATTTTTTCCAATATACCTATCAGTTTCCTCCGGGTCACAGGACATGTAGCGTTTATTACGTTTTTCTCGTAGACGTGATGGCTCCAGAAATGTGCCTTGTAACTTTTTTACCAGAGAAAAAAATAAGATTGGAGCTCGATTGAAATGTGAAAATTGTTTTACACGATCCAAATTCGTAAGAACTCTGCTCTCGGTAATATAAAGCGTACCTATCACTTGTGTGCTTCTATAGTTTTTCTGCAAAATGCCCATCACGAATAAGATTAAAAAGTCACGCCCATCTCCTGATCTTCCGTGATTTTCCGAATTGAAAGAAAATTTGAAGCAAGAAAACATTTCCTACAATAATTCCAAGTACACAGTCTCTCGAAGTAAGATTGTATTTTCTTAAAAAAAAAAAAAAAAAAAAAAAAAAAAAAAAAAAAAAAAAAAAAAAAAAAAAAAAAAAAAAAAAAAAAAAAAAAAAAGAATGTGTATGTATTCCCAATAAGAAGAAATTACTCTAGGTGATAAGAAAGATCTTGTTTCTTAAGAATATTTACTTGGTTCTAGTCTAGCAAACATTTATTTTGGTTCTAAGGAATTGTTTTTTTCTCCCGGTGCTCAAGCCGATTTCATGAATTTTTGATGAACGCACAAAATCAAACCACGAAATTTTGCTCTCTCTTTTCGCTAATCTTTTCCGCGCATTTTTTCCCAAATAAAACACTACACACGTCATTTTTCCCCGCAAAGCTCGACCTTTCCCGGGGTATTTCCCAGGGACTTTTCGCAAAAAGCGGGGTCAAATCGCAAAGGGAAGATACAGAGACGCCATTCATCGATTTTCCTCGCAATTAGTGCTCGCACCCGCAGCCATAGACGTACAGAGACTCAATCGAGGGCGATTCCCCCCCCCCTTTCCCCGAACTCCCTTTCATGTAACCTCCGAACGAAAACTCTCTTCGTGTCCCTATGTAACCCACGTAAAACTACCGCACGACGCTGGCTCTCAGGTGCTAGAGTCCCGGGTATCGCTCGCGCGGCCTTTACTTTTCCCTTATCTCGATTTAACGAGCAAACGGAAAGCCCTGCCATGTGTGTGTGTGTGTGGGTGGGTGGTTTTTTTTGTCAACCCCCAGCGGGTGCCGGCTCCATCCTCGCGGTTGGTATCGGTGGCTCAGCTGCTGCTCGACAAATTCATTGCCTCGGTTGGCCTTTTAAGGCGGAATTACGGGGCGCACGAGGAGGACAAGAAACAAGCTTTCCGGGCCGTGCGATTAATGGCTTGCCTAATGCAGGAATTACCGCGCGCGGTTTCTGCTGCTGCTGTTGTTGTTTTACTACGCTAGTCGGCCAGTGCAGCTACGAGGAAGGGAAGAAAAAAGAAAAAAAAAAAAAAACGAGAGAGAGATTTGTTGTCGATGAGGGTGATTTGCAGGCCGTGCGATACGAGTAGGTTTTCATCGGTCAGGGGTTCTTGAGGCCTTTGAGGTGTGTAAATAATCGGTGGGTCAAAGTTCCACCCCCAGCAATGAGAACCGAGTTATCAAGAGACACAGTGATTTTTATTTATCAACCCAAGAGAAAATGATATTAATTGCTCCGCGATCGAACGATGTTCATCAGAGGATATCCGTCTTGTGAGCTGCTTCATCGGCACTCGTGGCTCCCCTTTCCAAGAGCCTCGATTTTTCCGTCCCATCGAGTGTGCACACCGAAAGCCCGATGCTTATCGATTCACGTGTCACTGCGTCCAGTCAATCAGGGACATCTCTGTCGTTGCTTATCGTTCGTTACTCTCGGGGGGAAAAAAACCTAGGGCTGTATACACTTTAGGGGAAAAAAATAAGGGTTGGGAGGGAAGTACTATCGCAAAGTTATCCACGTCCGCGTAAATACGACGAGTCGCGTCCGAACAAATACCACGGTGGTGGCAGCGACTTCCGGGATCGGAAAATAAATAATAAATCACCGAGGACGCTCGCGAGTGTGCGTCTGAATATATAGGTTTGCGCTTTTGAGTTCCGACCAAGTTTACAGTCGTAGTTGGTTTTCCGGGGAAGCTCCAGCAACTCGTCGATCCATCAATTCCCGATTGCCGGGCTCTCTCCCTCTCTCTCTCGGAAGTTGCACCCTTGGAGGGGAGAGGACTCGAAAAGTTACTCCGTACCATTAGCTACGCGCTCATCGCGATGGGATTAGGAAAACTGAAGCGTATCAGCCGGAGAGAGCAGCAAAAAAGCTCTCTCTCCTGTCTTTTCTCTTGAGCGCGGACAAGAAAAACCTTCGACGAAAGAGGGAGGGTTACGAGCTTATGGGCAAAATACTCGCGGCGTCATGCGAGCTCTGGTCGGTTGGTTGTCGCGGTGGTCGTACTCTGAGCACGTGCCCTGACTAGCAGAAGTCAATTTCCGCCGTCGCTGCCACTGCGGTAAGTGGCTCTAAATAGGGTGAGAGTCACTGTACGTAGGTACCCTTCCGTACCCTTCGTAAAAACTATGGCCTTTCCGATGCGTTTCTCTTTCGTACGAGTCGTACAGTGCGGGAATGAGGCAAGGGGCTGTCGCTTACGCGGAAATGGATAAGGAGTGACTTTACTTTTTTTGTTGCGAGGTAGTCAAAGTCTTAAATGTACCATTATATTTTTTCGGAGTGTGTACCGTGTGAGCCATAAATACTCTAGTGCTTTATTTGTTGGCTGGACTTGCAATGTTTTCGTAATTTAATGAATTTGACTGGCCAAGTAGGATCACGTCAACATCCGAATTACTAAATACATGAAATTCACGACTGACTGTTGAGTGCGCTTGAAAGTACTTTTTGACATTTTCCCATTATAATGCAATTGGGTGTAAATTACTTATAAATTGAGCTTCGAGCAGTATCATACCTGCCAGTGGGAGTTGTTTGCTAATTGATGTTTACAGAAATAAAGCTTAAATTATTATTAATCGACGTTAAAATCAAAAAAACGTCTTTGGAAACTGGATTGGAAATAATGCCGATTTTTATTCGTCGCTGTAAACAGGGTGCACCTGTTTCGATAAAAATTAACAGCCGAAGAAACGTGAAAAAAAAAAAAAAAAAAAAAAACTATTTTCTATTACTACCTAAACGGCAGCTCCGCACTTTGGCACTGAGGATGAAAGAAAGCTCCTTGGATCTTTTACCCTTTGTCACTCCATCTGGTTTTATTTTTTACAGCAGAGGAAGGACAATGACCGCGTATCGATGACGCAGAGACCGAGGAAAGATCTTTGCTCGTGCGCGAAAAACGTGTCCGGAATCGGGGGACTCGCTCGTGCGCGAATATTTCTAATCTAAATTTCCTTGGTCCGCGCGCCACCCCTCGCAGCCACCCCGGCATCGTCCCGAATTTCAGCTGCCCGTCGGGCGTGATAGAGCTCCGGGGAATCGTTTTCTCGGGCCACGTTTTTTCTTTCTTTTTTTGTTCACACACGCCCCGAAGTTCGTAAATAAAAACCATTGGTTTGGAAATTGATGAAAAATTTTCGCGTCTAGACGAGCCTCGGGGGATGAGATTTTCATTTTTGTTTTCAACAGCTTTTCTTCTGCCAGAATTGGGCGACAATGAATTGCTGGAATTTTTTGGAATATTTTTCGTCCCGAATTTTATTCAAACTCTCGACCCACTCGCCAGTAATTTTAACTAGATTTCAACCCTTGAATCTCACCCCTCACGCAAGCAACAAACCATCCCTTTGCGAACTAGTGTCCGGAGCCAGCGATACAAAGTCGAGACACGCTCCGGAGCACCGAGGAGGGTGTGGATTCTATTTTTCCCCTTTTATTCATCTCCCGGCGTCTTTTTCCCTTGGCTCCGGCTTTCCCTTGAATGTGTCCCATTTCTTCCCTTGCCTCGTACACAAAAAAAACACCTTCCTCCATCTAGGGCGCAAAATTCGATCTCGCGAAAAGTGCACGTGTCTCTTTTTCTCCTACTGTGTACGTACGCCGCGCGCGTGCACCTTCCTTCAAGTCCCGGAAATCCAGGTACCATGGAAAATTCATGGTGCATTCTTTTAAGCACGCCCGCACAAGTGTTGCCAAGTTTTCGCTTCCAGGGGTTTTTATCCGTTCTTTTTTTCTTTTCTCTTCCTCTACGTACATCTGTTTTTTGTAATCTTTTATTGTTTACCCTCCTTCGTAGTTTTGTTTTAAAAAGGCAATTTTTCACAAATCTTTCAACCGCTGTCATTTAGGCTTTCCCCTACCACCGAAAGAAAGTCGGCTTCCACGTAAAATCGATCGCGTACTTCTTCTTTTTCCTCCTCCGTCGATGCCCTATTACGCGGAGATTGAGGCAGCGTCTCGAGGTCTTATTCGTCTTCGAGTATACTCGTGGCCGCCTACACGTACGCGCCGAAATTGGGCACGATTCATCCCGATCGGAAAAGTCCAAAGGCAATTTGGCCCTTATTTTCATCAGCGTTTAATTCTTTTTTTTTTTTTTTTCCTTTCCTCTTAGCAAAAAAACTTTCGTCTACTGTTTTTTTCCCTCCCCGAGAAAGAAAAAAAAATTACTGTGTCGTAATTTTGTTTTCTGGATGTCAACACGGGGAAAACACCGTTGTAGAGGGCTTATTTTCATTTAACCCCAGACGATGAGAGATCAAAATCTAAAATAAGCACGTACATTATTCTTGCTGTCGCGAAAAAACGACTGATCCAATCAACAACTCGTCCGTACACCTATTTGGGGCTCGTAAAATTACAGTTCACAATCGCGCAAGCCGGAAGCTAAGAATATACATTCACCTGTACTAACTTTCCCGATTAAACGACAACGACTAGCCTAGCTAGCTCAAGTTGTCATAAACGTATGCTTCGCGAAAGAAATTCACCCGAGGCATAAAAAATTCAAGCCCTAACGATAGCGTCTCGAATAAATAGTGGACGTGTAACTAAAAAAAGCAAACTCGCCGGGGTGGCTGAGGGGAAAATCGAAAAAGAGATAACATTTTACAAGCGCCGCTGTACACGCGCGCGTCAACGACTCGATGAATCGTCAAAGCCTCGTGTCACAGGGCAGCACCTCGATCGGCTCCCATGACTGGTTTATTTTTGTATCGCGTGTGCGTTACAGGTAGGATGTGCCAATACCGCTCCCATCAAAGGATAGGATTATTATTTTCGTTGCGTGATTTTTATCTTTTGAAATTTTTTTTTTCCGTACGTTTTGTTAGTACAGCTCACCCGTTATACCACTATTCGTTGAAAAAACCCAACTTTTCAAAAATACCTTCTGATTCCAGTAAAAAACATAGAATTTGGAATAAAATTGATAAAAAATCTCTGCTGGATATATCTTTCATCCAGTTAAAAAGTTCGCTCTATCAAAATCTTTTGAAAACCCAATTTAATAAGTTTACATCACAAACATGCTACAATGAAATTACCATGGATCGCTCGAAAATGCAACATGCAAACTTCAAAAGCACCCCCAGCACACTACAACCGGCACCTCGGAAAAATGAGCTCGCACGAAACAACAACCAAACGCCGTTGTTGTTGACTCGCGTTCGCACGAGCAATAAATTCGCTCAAAGTGGCGCTCCTTTATTAATTTATAATTTCACTCGAGAGCAAGAGAGAGAGAGAGAGCGGGAGTATTCGTAGTAGCGAGTAGTAGCGGCAGTAGACATGGGAAAAAAAACTAGCTCCGCTCGCAGGCAGCGTCAAAAGCTGTGCGCAATAATAAGTTTCATATCCAATAAAGCTGGCTCCATCGCATAATCCCCTTTTCTTACAAAGCTAAGCAAACGTCGTGTGTGTCGGTGGTGTGCGCACACGTAAGGTATACGAGGAAGAGAAGGCAAACGTGGCATCGTCCTCTCTTCTTCCTCATGTGAGCTCACCTACTTTCTGTTCCAAAATTATACGGAAGTGAGACAACCAAGCGGAATGCAATTTTCTTTGGTACCGTCGCCGCACGGAAAAACCGTTATTCCCTTTTTTTTTTTTTTTCACTTTTGTGGCCCTTGTTGTTTGTATACATCAGTGAGCTAGTAATCTTAGTAAACTCGAACTACTCGAGGAATTGCGATTCAGGTGGATTATAAATTATTTTTTGATGTAAAAATAAATAAAAAAATCCCAATGATGATAATAATATCTGTACTATGTCAACAGGATGGTCCGGATGATAGGCGACGAGTTCCTGACGGAGGAGCGCGATCGAAAGTACTACGCCGATCACTACACGTGCTGTCCGCCGCCCCTCTTCATCATCCTCATCACTCTCGTCGAGGTAAGGACACGAAACTTTTTCTTTTTTCTTCTTTCAGGCATCAAAGTCCGTAACACAACACGGGTATTCACGTGACGGTACGTACACACGGTTCCATCAAATGCACAAACTATGCCTCGTCAACTTTTAAGTAAATAGAAATCCGGCGGCAGCGACTCGTACAACCCAGCGATGAACTAATGAAATTCTCCAAGTACCTTAACTGCATATTACACGTATAACGCTGTCGAGTGTGAAAATTACAGAGCTCCGCCAAAAACTCATTGTACGGCCAAACAGGAAAACCCTTTCTTTCGCGCGCATTCTTTATACTTGATTCTACGAGAGAGAGAGAGAGAGAGAGAGAGAGAGAGAGATCATTCCTTCCTTCCTTTCTTAAACGCATGCACTCACGGACTGTAATTTCCAACGTCGCTCTCGGTTATTACCTATTAACGCAAGAAGGGAATGTGGGGGGGGGAGGGACGAGCGCACAATTTGCTCCTGTGCCCATGTGTATACCTACTAATAGATATATATAACGGTATAACGGAGGCCTTTGACCCCCGGCCTCCCTTTCCCTTCTCTGGGGCATATAACTGCGCGTTTGTACGAGTTGACGCGTGGCACCCTCGTTTCGTTTGCCTTCTCTCCCTTGGCATCTCATATTCTCGTACAAGCTGCCGCAACTCGATTTTCATCATTAAAGCGCTCCCGAGCCGTGTGTCTCCGTGTGTGTGTGTGTGTGTGTGTGTGTGTGTGTGTGTGTGGCTTTGTCGGGCTGACTGAGGGAGACGGATGGGCCATGCGGGCCGCCTCCCCCCCGCTACATCACCGCACTGGGTTAGTAGGGCGCGTTTGCTCGGCGAAAATTGTACGACTCTTGAGACACTTAACGTAAGAAGTAAGTAATTGTTATTACTTTATTTATTTATTTTATTTATTTATTCGTTTCATATGTTTCGGTGATCGAATATTTAACAGAAAAGTGATCCTTACGAGCAAGGGAAAAAAGCACGAAATTCGTAGCCTTTCAAGAGCGCGTGCGCGTATAAATTCACGGCAGCTCGATTTCGGCAAGGTCGAACGAAGATTACCCGCGATTCGTCTTCGAGGTGTTGCACAACACATACCAGTGGTTTGGCAAACGAGGGTGGGGAGGGAAAATGTGTGCGATATGTTCATGTATATAAGCTTGATAGGGGTGCGAAAAAAAGTCAAGGTGCACTGCGGAACAACGTGTAGTGGCAGCAGTGGCTTCCATGCAAATGTACTGCTATAGTAAAAATCGAGGTAAAAATACCTGTATCAGCTAGAGAGTTAAAGGGCACGAGGTAGTGATAAATCACGCTCCAGTGCTCTCGTGGTTTTGTTTTCGGTGTTGATATTTTGTTTTTTTTTTTTCCTCCCTAGGTGATGGACGAAAGAAAATGGTGTGCTACGTGAGGACCCTTTAAACCTTTCCTTTTCACATGCAAGATAAACGGGCGATGATGACTTCACTGCGCGTACGCTATACACCTGTATCATCGGCTAATCTAATCACGCGCGCATACCCTCACTGATACGCCCCTCAAACCGTACCTATAGACGTGCTGGGTCGTAAGTCATCGTATCGATATTCTAATGACAATTTATTGCTCGTACCTTGAAAAAAAAAAGTTTATCCTCGTCTGCAGCTCACCAACATCATACTGTATATTGAGCTCATCTCCATTTTGTGCCGAAAAAAGCACATATGCAAATACATTAAAATGCTCTGTTTTGACACAACGTGACGCGCGTTTTGAATACGATGAGGGCGTTTAAAAATTACACAAAGTGCGTTTCCGTATGGTAAAATTGAAAATTACATTTTTTGTAAAAACTGTCCTGCATCATGCATGGGAGGAAAAAAAAAAACACCAAAAAATTGCCGAAACTGCAACTCATAAAGGACAACCAAAGTTTACCCGGCTTCAGCCGTAAAAATTAACAGTTACACCTCTCTTTCTCCTCACCCAGAAATAATAAAGAAAAGCGTCAGCAGAAGCTGCAAACTTTATTCTTCGGAGAAAAAAAAAAAAAAAAAAAAAATAGCTCACGTACGCCAAAGAAAATAGTATACCAGGTATCTCTCGACGAGTGCACCTTTATGTACGCGCACATACGTACACCCAGCCCTTTCATGCTTTTATTGCGAGTAGAGAGAACGACTAAATGATAATGCCTGCTGCACCGTCGTCTGTAATTTCCAGGGACCAGCTTCAAACGGCCCCACGCAATTTGCATAAAAGTTTGTCCCCCCGTGCTCGCAAATTTTCGTACGTACACTACGTTGCTTTTAGTTAAAAAAAATAAAATAAAATAATAATAATAAAACAACACAGCGTAAGTGGGGAGTTGAGAGATACAGGAACAGAGGCGGTAATGAGGGAGAGGTATCGTTTGGGGAAAATATCATCATCATCAGCCTGGGTGATTAATTGGAAAAGAGAGAAAAAGTCCGTATACGTGCGCACTCGTTTGGGGAAGGATTTACATTGTACGGACAATTAATTCCGCTGTTTATTATTCCCGATGAGAGACTTTACGAGCGACAAGTGCCCATATGTATATATAGAAACGCTCGCAATTCGCAAGTTGTTCCGCAGCGTATACAACAAGGCTGTGGGGGTTAATTGCGCGCGACACGCTGGTGCATCGGTTTTTTCGTTTGCGCCGTATGTGTATATACGCATGGCAGAAACGATAATTTCAGCGCAGAGTAGTACTATATTTTTCTTGCTTCACGACGCGCTTGGGCAATTAACAGGTGCATACGTATGTCACTGCGTGGAAAAATACATCGTAATTTTCGTTCGTCGCATTTTTCGCCGTGACATCGAAACTCCTGTGACCTTGTTTCCAGACAAGGTCTCAGAGACACACACAAAAGAAACGATTCAGCTCGACAAAGCTTGCATCAGCTTGACTTGTGCTCTCTTCGCTAGTGCATCCCGGCAGATCTTCCGTACGATCGCGAGTCCCCAAATTTTATCAGCCCCCACATGGACACCCGCATGCAGTACAGAGGAGGACGGACCGAAAGCAGAATAAGCTAGACAGGATGAGATGGAGGAGGACTTAAACTCCGAAGAGAAGAGACCAAGTGAGGCGCGAGAGAAGAAGAAAGAGATATACAATGTCGCGCCTGCATGGTCAGGGGGAGGTCGGATCCCCGGTGATCTTTCCCCTCGAGGTGGTCGTGCGTAGCTGCATCGGTATGAAATCGGTATTTATTTTCCAGCTTGATTTTTTTTTCCTTCGTCCCCCTTTTTGGCTCTCGACAAAGAAATTCCAAAAGTGCCCAACTTTTTCGATGCATGCGTGGTACATGTACACATGATCGTTTGTTGACCCGCAATTTTTTTTTTTTTTTTTTTTTTTTTCGTACAACCACGAACTTTTTCGTTTCAAATAAATTTCCCTCGCTAAACTACCGCGTATCACGTGAAAATCGCCCCCTCACGGAAGAAAAAAGGGCAACTCTGAACCCTCCTTTATGTATGATTACGCTCCTCCGCCCTTCGTGTTCTCGTACATGTACTTATAAAGCAATGAATCTCGAAGGGAAATTAATTAGTAACAATTTATTTCATTACCGAAATATTTACGCCCTTTTTATTCAAATTTGCGTTGGCACAGGGGGCAGAGCTGGGCATGCGAGCTTGCATGTACGAGAGGCTCGAGGAGGGCTCTCTTTACGCGATCCCCCGGTGATATTGGCTAAACGCGAAAAGTAGGCTGTAGTATGGTATACACAGCGTGTAGGTATACGTCATTTTTATGGCCCGATAATTAATTTTCCCCGAGCTTATCGTGCCCCTTCCTGTACCGTTGCTTCTGTAAGAGAGAGAGAGAGAGAGTTCTCATAGTACCCAGTGCCTCGGAGAAAAATACATAAAGCGCCGCGTAGCGCTCCTTTTTACACATGATTCGACAAAGGCGCTTCCGGTGCCAAAAGAATGGAGGGGGGGGGTGACAAAGAGCATTTTTTTTAAAAACTCGACCCCCTCTTTCCATCACTCGAGTGTCTCGTCGGCGCGTCTTTCCTTCCCGTTCGCCCTTATTCTCGCGAATCGATAATCCCGATCCCCTTCCTCCGTCCGTGCCCATCTTCATGGACTCCCTGCCCGGCTCTTTTTCGGCCAAGGAATAACTTACTGCGTCCAACGGAGGAGAAAGAGGGAGGCTGTGAATTATCGCCTGTTTGCTACGAAGGGAGTCTTCCCCCTCGTGTAAATAGAGCGAGACCATCTCTCTCTCTCGCTCTCCCGGCATGAACACGATCGAGGGGCCCTTCTCGATGATGCCGCTAACGAAGCTCTGCTGACGGATTTTTCAAAAAATACACCCCCACCGGGCTCTGAATCACATCGCATGCGATCCTTATCATTAAGGGGTTGTGGAGAAAAACATTGCGCTTTGGCTTCTGTAGTTCGAAAACACAACAACGACGCAAACAAGCCGGAATTACAGAGGGTCGCGGGAAATTAGTTCCGCAGGAGCGCGCGCGACACCCTCCTCCGAGTAGCGTCGCTTCGTTATCTCCCCTCTCTCTCTCTCTCGTGTCTCTCGTGGAGGACAGACGCCTAGCTGTTTCGGCAATCCCTCTCTCTCCCCCCTGAACCCTTGCCTAGATAAACCGCGGCGGCAGGGAGAGAAAGATCTGTTCCAGATAAGAAGGAGAGTATACAACACCCACACGACAGAGATAAGGGATGAGAAGAACCTGGTCGTTACCCACCGGATATTACACGGGTACCGGCTCCTTCTCCTCTTTCTCTCTCTCGCGTATCCTTCATATCTCGCTCTTGGAATTTTTTTTTCCTTTTCACTCGACGTCTTTCGACCTTCTCAACTGTACGTTACGTGCCTTTGTGGCGACCGTGTTTTTCTTGAAAAAAAGTTTCCCTCTTCGTTTTTACACCACTCGGCTTTATTCGCCTAAGCCTCGTTTGATTGCACTTTCGTTTGCGTCGGATAAAATCCAGTTAAAATTAACAATAACAACTACCTCAGTGCCACTACTGAGTTATGCGAACGAATTGGTATCTCGCTCGAGCCACCGTGGCATCCTTTTGTCGGGAAATCTCCTCCAGCTGCCAAAATCCTCAAGAAAATACATACGCGCACCACAACTGTGCCCCGAGCCTTTACATATACAATCCTCGGGTGCTTCAATTCAATAATACATCATACACGCAAAAAACACGCAGAGAAGGTACTGTATATACTATAAATTAGCGAACACGAAGGAGAAGAACCATCTCTCGTGTATGGGGTCGTTGTACTTACAGTATCTCTCACTCTCCCTCTGATGACCACCCAACCCCTCAGCATCATCTCGACTATATAGATATGCATACATATAAACGCGCACTCGCCGAGTCTAAATTAACCTCGTTATGATCTCGCAAGAAACGATATTAAGCGCGACCGGTAGCGTGAGGAGAAGGAGATGGAGTTCGTACATACACACACACACGCACACACACACACACACGCACACACATATATATATATATACATGGCTACACATACACGTACTCGAGAGCGACGTCGCCTGCAGCTTCTTCCTCTCTCGCACGAGGATTACCCGTAATCCGCGCTAACGCCATATCCACCCACCTACTCGCTCTTGGCCGCATGTGTATGTGTGTGAGGGTGTGGGTGTACCCACGGTATATTATATTTGAACGCGTCGAGCCGGTGTGTTTGCGGGAGCCAAGGGGGTGGCGCGCACACCCAAGAGAGTTTAAGCGATACCGATCGCTCGGAGGAGCCACTTTACGAGTCGTTGCTTCTTCGTCTTGGGTGTGTACGCATGTAGTGTGTATTTTTTTCGATACAATGTTGGTTAATTATTCATTGGTTGCTTTTTCATGTGCTCAAAATCAGTTTACCAAAGGAAAAAGGAACTTATCCTTCAACAGAAAGAAAAAAAGACCCGAAACGCGTACAAGTAGTCGAGGTCAAGCTTTGGTCAGACGCAGTCAAGTTCGCGTCATTCGATGAAACTCGGGGCTGGTTTGTTGTTGCGACTTTTTTAGATTGTCACAGGGAAGCGCTACCTAATTTTACGCCATGCTCTAATTGTTTTTTTTTTTTTTTATTTTTTTTTTTTTCCTACACTTGGAATTAAAATGATGTATAACTTTTTGACGTCTCACTGGTACAGTAAAGCTTGCTCCCCGATTCCTGAAGAGTTCGAGATGAGCGCCAAGACGATTTCCCCTGCCCCTTTTTGTATATGGTGCACACAGGTACGGCTGAAAGGGTGTACATTCCAGCTCGTCAGGTTGTTTACGAGCGCCTGTACGTGCAGCACGCGATCCCCCCTATACCTCGCCCTGGCGTCCGTGGCGTGTGAACGCCCGGCCTTAGACACTCTCTGTTTCCCGAGGGTATACTTTCCATTTTCGAAGGCGTAAGTATTTAGGCGTATGACTGATCGGCCCGAACTCGTTGTTCCACTGCTTTTGTTTGCTTCTACCAGGCACCCTGACCACTCACGCCCGACTAAAATGTATAAAAGTACTATACGCTCTTTACGGTCGATACTTCTGGTCTCGGAGGAAAAAAATAGACACCCGTGGTATAATACGCGTCCCGTTCAAAGTTCAGCCGGTGAGTATCCAGCAAACAACGTCGAGGACGGATGGGAGGGAGGCAAATATTTGCGAGCATCGCACCGTACTTGGTACTTGAGTCGGGGCATTGAGGGCTGCCGTTGATGCTCGACAGGAGAGCACTCTTTGTCGCTGCGATCCCAAGATCTCGGATGATGGTGATGATTACCATGATGGTCCAGGGAAAAATGCTTACAAACTACTGTATATATACGGTCCCTGCTGTGAACCTCTTCAATTTCGCTAATCGAGAGTAGAAGTGTGACCTCAAATCTAGTCGTGCATCAAGGTGCTTACGTGGTAGAATCCAATTAATTTACCAGCCCGCGAAGAAGTAGCGGATCTTGCGAGTCGTGAATATTGGACGTAAGGAGATTCGTCGGCTCTTCCTTCACTCCGGTGCACGTCAAGTTTTCAAGTGTGTATATCTCTATACTCGCAATGTATAGGTACAGGTCGACGTAATGTATGGCATCCCTGCATTGACGCAAAGTGATGTGACATTTCGTATTCGAGACGCGTGGGTTTCGCCAAGGAAGTGGGGGGCCGGCGTTATTATTGTCATACGCAATCATATGTACGTGTGTGTGTGTGTGTGTGTGTATTTATATGGTTTGCAAAGGTCCCGGTGTACTGTATTATCGGGATGCGGTGCACGTCATGGGTGACGCTGATGGCGTAGGAGGGGAAAGCTTATACCGTGACTCATTCACAGCCGAGGGTCTCTCTTTCGATTCTTTGACGAACCGAGTGGTGTGTATACTTATGTCGCTGTACGGTCGAGGAGATGCTGAGATGGGGGAGATTCGTGTTTATTATTAAAGCTTGGATCCCATTTCGAGACTGATTTTCGTGATGGTCGATAGTTCGTGTGGGTATGTGTTATGACGGGGAAAGGGACGCTCGTTAAATTTTCATGGGCTTTCGGAAAACCGAGTGAATTTTGCGAGAAACGTGATCGCGTGAATTGTGAATGAGCCAAGTAAAAGGTATAAGGGGTGATTGAAAAACCACTCCGTAGAGGGGGGATACGTGATCTTTTTTTTAAGAAATGAAACAATAAATGGGAATCTGCAGTAACTGATATCCGATGGAAAAACTTTATCTACGCTTGGCAAAGGACGATTCCGAGCAAAACCTTAATTTTTGTTCGAAATCACTCCATCAGCAACTCGATCGCTTGCACGTTCATTTTTCAAACACGCTCATTGCGGGGGAGCGTGAATCAGTTTTTTTTAATTTTTATAAATGTATCAGGCACATGTCTATTTGTATCAAAAGGCAAAAAATCGTGTATGAAACACACACTTTTACATATACTCCTTCTCGATGATGCGCTTCGATTTGCCAAACGCTCGCGGGGCTTGGTTTTCTCCGCCCAATTTTAATTTTAATTTTTACTACCCCCCCCCCCTAAAACTCAGTGCACACAGAGTGCACCACGTCGGATCTATCGGTGAGCGCAATAAATCGTAAAATACAGTCCAGCGGTCGCGTCGACGGGACGAGAATGAACGAGGAATTATTAAATTTTCGATTAAAACTGACCGCCGTCAGTCGCGTCCTTTTTTCCGGAACGCGTCCTTCATTATTTAACGAGCTCCGCTGTGCACTCGTGGCTCGAGAACCGCCGTCGCGCGCTTAAAATTTTATGCATCCACCGTAGCAAGAGCCCCCCCCCACCTTTTTCCCCAAATACCGCGATGAAATGTTATTTACAGTCACGGAAACGCGTTTTTCATTGTTTAACGAGCTCTCGAATCGTATGGGCTTGAGTGTGTTTGGCAAACGCGAAAAAAAAAGAAGAAAAAAAGATTGTGTTTGAAAAATTTGCAGAGCCTACTCGATGGACTGACAAAGGGCGTAAACATACAAACACCAGAGCACCAGCCGTGCCTAACGAAAACAACAGAAGCATACTCATACGTACATATTCATACACACTTGTACCTACACGTACAGTTATAGAGGAGTGAAGGGAAGGAACAATAAAAAAATGAAGGAAAAAAGGTGCAGGTAACCCCCGCAGTGAGAGCGACAGTTGCGCGCGTCAACATATACGTATCTACAGACACATATAGGTATGTATATATGTATAGTAAAAACACGCACCGGCTGCATTAGGAGCGAAAAGAAAGTACAAGTAGGGGAGTCCCCGGCGCTTATCTATGCGCGCGCGAGAATCGCGGTGCGTGACGAGCACGCACGGCACACATCGGGTGGTTGTTGTTCTTCACGTGTGTCCTTTTTTCCCTCCAACTTTTTTTTTTTTTTTTTTTTTTATACTTTCGATCGCTCGTTTTTCCCTTCTATTGCTTTACAAGACATCGCTCTTTGTGGGTTTTTTTATGTTTTATTTATTCGATTTTTTTTGTTCCTTATACTTTCTTTATTGACTCCCGGAGACCTCGTAGTGGAGTTCGTGTGGCTGTACTTTTATTTCTTCTCGCTTCCCTCTTTCGTTGCCGTTCTCTGCTGCTCGGGGTATGGCAACTGCGTTGGCATGAAATTTTCAAGCTTCGAAAAGTTTTTGCGTATCTTGCTGTGGGAGTCGTGATTTTCGCTATTTTGACAACAAAAAATTGATGCCCGACAATGAGACTCGCTCCGTCGTAAACTATATCTGCAGTTTAAGGAATCTGTATACCGAGTACTCCTGACTGTTCTCCCAACACCACCGCACAAAGCCCTCGAGTGAAGGAGGTTTCGCTAACAGTAAGGTTTTTCTCAAAGAGGAGCGATGGAGAGAAAAGAGAGAGGGAGAAAAAAAAATTACAAAACAAACTGTTCTTACGGAACATAATTTCCGCGTTTAATACCATTCGAGGGTCGAAACTGAACTTTCCCTCTTTCCTACCCCTCGAAGAGGATAAACTTTCGCGATGAATCCCTGAGTGGCTTCTTCCTCCTCCCTTCCTCCTCGAAGACACGGCTGATCCTCTTATCGCTTCTTTATTATCGTATCAAAATAAACCAAGTCGGTGCACGCTGGCCGGCTCCAGCTATGGCTCTTTTTTTTCCTTTTACCTCTTCTTACTTGAGAGAGCCTCGTGATACTGTTTACCGTCGATGTTTCGACCTCATAACCATAAAGTTGTTTTATACGCTGCTGAAGAAACGAGAGTGAGTAATGAGGCCGTAGAAATATTTCTTCTTTCTCTTTTTTTTTTCATTTTTATTCTTGTTTTTGTTTTTTATTCAATTATTTATTTATTTTATTGTATTGTATTTTTTTACAATTCATACAACCATTTAAAGAGGTACAGTTTCATCATAGCAGCCATCGTTTCGTTAAGAATCCGTAAGATCTGGTAATTTGTACTCTCTAACCTATCAATAATTGGTCCTGTGCAGAGAGTGACGGACTTGGGCTCTACGTACCGTGCGTTTGAGTCTTGATCCATTACCTCTAGCCTGTCACATACAAATTGAGTAAAAGAACTTTTAAATTCGTATAAATTAGCGACGCAAAATTAATCAAAACATTGGATAAGTATCTTGGACATAATATGAAGTATTCTTTTTTTCTTTTTTTTTACCAAAAACTGGATGTTTAGTCGAAATTGCGACTTTGTACATGTAAAGTGTTGTTATGAGTTCAACTATACAAATTACAAATTCTCACTGAATTTAATTGCTTATACATGTACTTGGGTTGGATTGTAGAGAACAAGCTTTTTATAGTAACAGTGCACTTGAATGTTACGGATGGATTCCATTCGGACAAGTGTATTAATTTATAATAGACACAAAAATGGAAAGTCACATTCATCTTTGATTGATGTGTTTTTCTTTTTTTGAGAGACTGTCATGCAGAAAGTTTTTAAAATGTAAAACTTGTGTACGCATCTACCGTGAACCGAAGCACAAAAGCCTTGAGCTCGAGAATGCATAAGCAATCGGTAGGTATTGGTTCGGCATGCATACGAAGAGAGTAAAAAAAAGGACGAGAGGAGGAGGAGTAGCTGTAACTCATCTCCGTCGTCGTAAAAGGAATCGAGGCCCGAAAAATCGAGTCCGCGCATTTCAATTCCACGTTTATCAAGTTCATAAGCCCTTTTCCACTTGCACTCGCCTCCCTGCCCCACATGTGTACACACAATTCACTTTGCGCGGTTCTCCTATGCAAATCGCACGATGAACCGTCCACGCGAAAAATGTCTAGAGCCACGTGTGTATGTTATGTGCATCACATAAGAAAAAATAAAAAATAAAAAAAAAACCTGATCCTTGGGAAAAAACTCTCAAAGTTCGAGGGGGTATATGGTATTGCACGCAAAGAAGCGAAGATGCATCGATTCTCCCCTGCCCTCTCTCTTTCTCTTGCCGCAGTCTCTGACTCGAAAAAGGAAGAGCTACCGATGGGCTCTGGCTCCCGCGTGTGTTCTTACCGTAAATATTTTTTGATGCGCCCACGAGTGCGCTTCTCGAAAGCATAGGTCATGCCGGTACCCTGTGGGGGTAAGTATACGCTTTTTCCATTACGCGAACTCGGGACACGACGTAGAAACGAGAAGCAGCCTCACCAGTATAGGTGTACATATAGGTGTAGGCACCCGTCCATTTGCTTTTGTATCACGAGGGCGCTGTTTTGATAGTCCAAAGTGGCAAAGATCATCCACCTACTTGGTAGGTGGGTCTCCGTATGTATATATTACAAACATAATACATGAAGTAGAAAAAAATTAAGTTTTTTTCACACCAACAAAAAAATGAAAAAAGTCCCGCACCTCTCTGCTGGCACGGTTCGTTAAAAACTACCCCTCGGTCGATCGATCTATCGCCTTTCCTCCCCTCCCCCCCTCTCACCCCAAGGTCCGATAATTAGCATAGCTTCTAATTGCGCGCTTCGCGTTTCCAGCCCCTTCCCTACCCCCCACACCTTGTACGTGTAACAGCCATGCCCCCCACCCTCTCTCCTCCCTCGTTTGTTGGCTTCCCTGGCGTGCCGGTTCATGCATAGCCCAGCGCTGTATGTTACACTCCTCCGGCAAATACAGCCGTTGGTATACCTATTTAAGGGGTGTCATCGGCCCCCGCCAACCTAGCGGCGCGGGCAGCCCCCCCATCGACTTGACTCGCACCGGACACCGACCGACCCTCACCCTTCCCTCCTGTATGTGTACATGTATTCCTCCCTTTTAGTTCATTGCAACGTCGTTTCACGGCCTACCTCTCTACCCTCCCGTCCGCCCGAGGGTTAGTACTTGTATGGTATAGCGTATGTATATATTTGTACCTATACTACCACAGCGACGCTCCAACGGCGCGGGCAAGGCCCTCGACCCCTTTGTCTCTCGCCCCCTCGGCTCGTCGTTGCGTACAAGGTGTTGTCGTGGGAAGTCGGGTATGAACGGGTGTAAAATATATATACACATATGTAGACACGGGGTTGGATACATTATCACTGGCTGCTCAGGGAGTTTAAATATTTACAAAGTTTGCATTGATCCGATGCGTCGTCTATTGTCTGGACATCCTCCTCCGCTCGATACGCACAAGGACTTCTTCTTATCGAAGATTGATTGGGGCGTGGTGGTTTATGGATTATTGTTGTTTTGCCTCGGTAAAACTGTATGATTATGTAAAAGTGTCGTCGCTTGTTTTTACAAAACAATTTAACCATTAATAGTCAAAGTACCCGCTCTCTTGTCCACGATTGCCTCCGTTTTTTTTTTTTTTTGTTCCTTTTCTCTGAAAATACTACAGACGCGCAAACGAGACAATAATGCCACGCTCCAAGTACATATCTGTATACCTATACTCGTGCGCACCAAAATTTCAAACCAACGGCAGAAGGAGAGGGAGAAAAAGAACAATGGGTGAACCGTTACAATGCGACGTGTTGCACGAAAATTCCAAGAGTAAGAGAGAGGGGGGGGGTCTACGAGTCAGTGGCCTCTAAAAAAGAAAAGGAGCGCGCGTGCATGTATACATTAATATCATACACTTATCGCGCGAAGCTCTCCACGTGTAAGTATATCAACTCTCTCGTAACGCGTACGCCCTACACCCGGAGGGACAGCTTTCAGTCTGTAATACACTCCACGCGGTGTGCCCGTGTACACGTGTTAATGACATAATACACACCTGATGCGTGATATGTTACGTGAAAGAATAAGGGGCTGAGAAATAATGGGGGGAGGGGGAGTCCAGTTGTAACGCTGCACTCGCTCGACGCTATGTTTAGGTGCGCGACTAATGGGCGACGTGTGTGTGTGTGTGTGTGTGTGTACGTGGATGCCGGAGCTACCTTGTGATGCGTGACCCTTTTCTTTTTTTTTTTTTTCCCTCCTGTGTCTCTTGTGTTGTATGATAAATAGGCGCTGCAGTGCACTTGAGTAAACATCGATTCGATTGACTCTCTCTCTCTCTCTCTCTCTCTCACGGGTATTAAAGTACACGGGATTGCTCTGCTTCTTGCTCGCACAAATTGTGATGCGCCTTTTAATTCCCTCGAGTGCGTTTACCTTTTAGCTTTTTCAACGATTTTTCTTTTTTCTTTTTTTTTTTTTTTTTTTGCCCCCCTCGCGCTATGTACAGTGTACAATATTTGGTGACGACACACCAAATTCTTTCGAGGAGCAGCGAACGCATTACACATTCTGTTGGGAGAAAAAATTCTCCGAGTGCCTGCTCACGCGCTCTGACAGACATATAACGCTGTAATCTCATTCTCCAAGCTCACATGTGGGTATTTTTTTTTTTTTTTTTTTTCCAACTACCGGTGAGAACTGAAAATTGCCGCGTATTTACGCCAAACTGCTGCTGCTCCACCATCAGCGACCCACGATATGTTTAGCGAAAGGCAATTCGAGAGGTGGTGCAAAGTACGTTACGACGAGCATTAGGGGGTGAGTAACTTCACTCGAGGTAAGTGCGGGTAATAACAGCACCTTGCGCTAACTGAAAGGGCTAGGTGTGGGTGTACGCTCGCGCTCCATCCATCGGTGCATGCACCATCATCGAGTGCCGAAATAAGGCGTCCAATAATAAGGTATAGGTAGTACATACGTTTTCTCTCGGCTTCGTGTATACACGTAGTATAACACATAGGTACCGTGTGTCCCTGGCCGGGCTCCAATTTCGATAATCTCTCGCGATCATTATTGCCATCATTTACCCCGTGGCCTCCGAATATCCTCGAGAAAACCACATCCCATCCGTCTTGATAATATGTTGCGCGCCGGTGCGGTGGGTTGAGGGGGGGTTTCGTTAATTTTCCTTCCTTCCTTCGTTGGCAGTGACGCTACCGCCGGTTGTTGGCGCCGTTGGCGGTGATTGCTGATCGATAATTCATCGTTCCCCGGTAGCACGGCTATAGGGATATGGTTAGACCTTTTTCCTCTCTCTCTCTCTGCCCCATATTTAGGTTTTAACGATCCACATAGGGAAATTCCCTGCTGTCGTCGTTGCTGGTGTTTATGAGTAAACATGCGCATCGTGTCTACTCACTTTGTCCTCCACACTCTATATGATTGATATCCGCATTCGTGACTCTATACATTTTAGATCCGACGACCACAAGTCGTACATATTTACCAAATACATTTAAGAGAACAGAAGAAAAAACAAAAATAGGTCAAAATCGAGGTCAAAATAGACGAAAGTTCATGATCAAACGCTACATACTAGTAGGTCGGGAATAAATCGTGTATTATATAGCTATGAACGACACACGTGTGAGTTTTCGTGGCCATTTGTTTTCCTTTTTGTTTTTGTTTCCTTCCGTGCGATTGCACGATAAAAATTTTCCTTTGTAAGGAAATCTGTAGTCCCTGGAATTGTAATTATTCGACAGCATTAACATGATGACCTTTCACGCAGATGTAGCGAATCAGAAACATTATATGTGTCATCACTATTATCACTTATTTCCACCTGTGTGGCAAAGAAAAAGCCCACACCAGGGTATGTACTTAAAAGCTCCGAGAAAACTAAGATAAAAGAGCAGGAGAAAAGAATCAAAATCCAGCATCACCCCTCGAACGGCACCCCCTTACGGGCACAAAGGCCTTTTCGGGCTGGGGGGAGGAGGGGGAAAAGCGATTGGAGCGGCTTGGTGGGAGGCAGCAACAAGGCTCGCAATTTCAATTAGAGCGTCCACGCGCGGGCTTTCATTAGACATTTGGTGGGACAGCTGCCGCCGAACTGTTCTAATCGCGACTACGACCACCATCACCCCCGAGAGTAAGTTTGCAACCTCGACTCGCCGATCCCGTTGCAGTGCGTGTGTCTCACGAGGTTCTCGTTTCACTCTATTCGCGTCTCGAATGTTCTCATCCTTACTCCCATTTCGCGTTCCCCGGCTGTGTTTGTATGTTCTTGGAGGATCACTCCCGAGTGTGAAAATAACTAATGTATATACACATCGACGAAGCCTCGGACGAAGCGTGAAAGTGATTGCGGCGACTCTATGAAATGATTGAAATTCCCTCGGTAATTCTCCTGCTTACCTATGATTAGGGAGAAAAAAGGTGCTTTCTCCCTTTTAGCCTCGGCTTTATGTAAAATAAACAAAGGGAAAGTCTCACGAATACTCCAGTCGGTTGATCATCTGCATAAGCAACGCGGGATCAGCTGTATCATCGGCCATAGCCGGCACACGCACGCGTATAGCATCAAACATCGAAACGTCGGTATGATTATGCACGCGCTACCTACCGCACGCCGAGGGAGCAGCCCTTCTCCCCTGTTCTCATAATTGCGACTCATTACGGCTGCGGAGGCAATTTCTCCCCGGTCACGTCGACCGCGGCGTTCATTGTCGAAGCAACTCAATCGAGAGAGAGAGAGAGAGAGGAGCGCGCAATTTTTTAAACTTCGGTGTTTACGCGCGCTACGTCATTATAGGCGTCCTCCTCGCGTCTCTCTCATTTCCCTCTATCTGTACCGCTGCTGCAGCGAACGAGTGGTGAAATCGATGCCCCTTTGCCCGCGCGTATGTGTACGTACGTGTGCCTGTTTGCCCTCGACGCCGTTTATCGAGGGGATTTCTTCTCCTTTGTGCCTTCCCTTCCCTCCCTCCTTCCTTCCTTCCTTCCTTCCTCGCCTCGTTCTCGATTTGCTTCCATAATACCGACTCGAGTGTGCCTCCCCTTTCGTTTTATTTCCTCGAAGAACGAGGACGACGACAGTGGAGGGAACGTTCGATCCTGGAAGGATGAGAGTGCAGACGATGGCTAATGGAACTCAGAGCCGGCACGCAGATTGATTCCACTCGCTGCGACGCGACGTGTGTTTACGTATATACGTGTGTCGTGTCGGAGCCGAGAAAAATAAATGGATGGGTTTTTTTCGTGGTTTAACGTCAACTCCCGTCGCTACACTTCGTTAACCACCCCGCGATCTCAATGCCCCACTCTAGGGATGAGCTCGCGAGTCGACGATATATTCATATATTATCCTTTTCACGCAATAACGCGCATCATCGTTGGTGTACTCGAAAATCACGATCAACGCCTTTGAATAGCTTGTCTCGTGTAGTCCCTCCTCCTCTCCCGTTCCCACTGGGCTCTTGTACGTACCTATAATCGTGTAGCGTAAAAAAAATCCCCACCGCAAGGAGAAACGCTTCTTCACGGCGGCGGCGACGACGGCGTCCCTTGACAGTTTTTAGCACCCGCGCTGATACTACCATCATCGCGGTACGGCCGAGGGTGCTTCGATTTTATACGCATTACCTCGGCTGTTATCGATACTTTCGGTGAGCCCGAGAGTTTTTTTTCCCCCTTCTTTATTCCTCTCACCCTGTAAAATCGTGACACGCGACATACTGCCCCGGAACCGTCGATATTTATCATAGCACTCTTGTACACCGCATCCCGATGAAAGTTGCAAAATCGTATGAACGTGTACGCTCGACAGTCTCGCGTCCTTATCAATTATCGTGTGTATTATATTTATATTGTATTTCCATTTGGATCGGTGTTTACGAAAAATGTTTGGTAATGGTTACTCGAGAGTCGGCACACTTTTTCATTTGGAGAGGCTCGGTATACATGTTAGGGTCCCGAAGAGTATTTCAAACGTAGTATGGGTCTCGCAGCTAAAACTCTTCATATGGACGTATGCCTAAAAAAAAAAAAGGGCGTGTAAGTACGCGTCTGTCGAGGCGCCAAAATTAACGCCCCTCATCCGTAGGGAATAGAAGTATGTATAATACACGTAATGGGAGAAGAGAGAGCACTCGAGTGTTTTTCCACTACGCGGCTCCCTTCGCGCCCGGGCCTCTCGTTTGCGCTTCACCCCTTCGCCCTGTACTATGTCCTTCGCTTCGTGGGTTATGTGTATACTTGCGACTTTTTGTTTTCTTTTTCTTCGTACGGCTAATCGACGCGTTGAGAGAAAGGAGGGGGGTAACGAGAGCACGCGTGCATAAACATTGGCTTTCCTGGGTCTGTTTTGGTGCGTCGGTCGGGATTCTTTTTCCCGCGCTTGGTGTGGGGGTTTTAACACTGCTTCGAGCTGTACGTTTAAACGAGGATTTTCAATCGTTTGTTTTCCCTCTGCGATTCGCTACATTGTTTAATGGTATTTAATTTTCTCCCTCGTTTGCCAGAAACTGTAATAAATCGTTGCTTGTGTGGGTAAAGAGATGAGTTTGGTCGTGCCAATGTCGTCTTCGATGATACTGTAGTCAGTTTGTATAGGTAAACATTTTTTTTTTCTTTTTCATTGAAAAAAAAGCTCTTTTACGCATCCACAGACTTTCGCACTCCCATCCGTTGTAAACGTGAAACAATGTTTTCTTTTTTCCAAACTCGTCTCATCTGTAGATACACATGTGTACCCATCCCAATATGCAATATCCTCCGATTAATCGCCCCACAAGCTCGGAGAGCCTCAAAACGCTTAAAAATTAAAAGTACCTCGTAACAAATGTCCCTTGTCAAGGGGCTCATCCCTGCGTGTATCGCGGGGCATCAAACTTTTTCAATTTTTTTTTTTTTCACCAACAGAGCTGTGCTGTGATGAAAAAAAAAAGGACGGGGAGGCAATAACGAAAAAAACGCGATATACAGCTCGTCGGGAGGGGGAGAAAAAGGAGAGCACCCAGGACACCCAGTGCCTTTGTACGGCGCCACAATATCTACACACACGTGTGTGCGCTCGTATAAAGTGACAAAAAGAGGCGAAAGCGGCTGCGCGCGAATAGCACCGCTATTTGCTCCGAGTCGAACGACAGGTAGTGCTTTTGTTGTTGTTGTATACGTTTCCGCGCTTTGTACATATATGCACGAGCGCACTGCTGCACCAACGGAACTATAGTTGCCTTTCCGCGTCCGGAACAGCAGCTGCAGTTGCTCTCCCTCCCTCCCTTTACAACCACGAGTCTCTGTTTACCTGCGTCTAAAGGTGCTTCGCTCCACAGTGCACCGCGTGACGCCGTGATTTGCTTTTTCGGCTTTTTGGGTGGTGTAGTTTTTTTCCTTTTTTATTGAGCTTGGTTAGTCAGGGGGTAGATGAGCGATACTGTGTTTTTTTTTTTTTTTTTTTTTTTTTTTTTTTTTTTGTTAATTTTTTTAATCGAGAAGAGTGCATATCTAGTAGCAGCAATCGGTTTAACACACATTTCAAACAAACCATATCCAATCCATCAAAATAGAAAAAATTCTCAAACAAGCTACGGAGAACGTGAACTCGCTCATCGTCGAACACAACAGATGCAAACGCGTTTTGCACAAAATTTAACACAACATGTTTCCATGGAAGGCCATTAATTATCCAGCAATATTTATTTTTTTCTCTTTCTGTTGCCACCCACGGAGCTCCGTGGCACTCGAAACTTTTCCCCAATGGCGCATGGAGATAATTAGCGCGACCGAACGCTCTGTTTATTCAATAAATCGTCGCGCTTATCTGAAAAACCAAATCGCCATTGGGGGATTAATGCATTATTGTGTGCGTTGTCTTTTGTTGTGTATATATGAAATTTGAGGGGCGCGTATATAAAATACCCTCCGCGGCGTTATTGTAATCTTTTATGACTTTCGATTAGCGCCCGTATTGGCACTTTATTATTTCAGCCGCGGACGTCGTAAATTTTCACTATAGTTGAAGATAGAAATTTAAAATATATTTTTACCTATCATATGTTGCAAAAGGTGTGCGCAACGATCAAGGTTTTTTTTTTTTTTTTTTTTTTTATTTTTCATAATGTCCGGCTCGGCTGACCCTCTCTAAATGAAAATAAAATGAGATATCGATCGAAGGGAACAGAGTAATTGGCGTGCATATTTTACAAGAGCTTGAATTATTAATTGTCGTACGACGTACCAACCGTTTCCAGCAACCCTTGCTATTATTAACCCTTGTAAAATAAGTCGCAACGGAAACGAATGAATAATAAGTTATACAATGTGGCTTGAAAATTAGACAATTATACTCTCGATTATACTCTGTGCATATAATTAAATTGTATTTTATCTTTTTCTTTGTTTGAGGTAAGCGCTGTTTTTCAAACTTAACAAAGGGCTATGTGAGCGTAAGTAGGTACACTAAAAACTCTTATACTTTGCATTTTAGTCTCGAAAAGTCTCATGCCCCATTGTACGAAAAACAAGCGATTGATTTCCGATTTTTTTCCCCCACCATATGATTTTTCATTTTATTGATCACAGTCTGCTTGGAGAACGTTCCTCATCGACGAAAAAATTGAGGCCATCAAGTAACATTTTTTGGAAATATTTTTTTTACCAGATCTAATGTGAAAAGTTTCTGTTTGTTCTCCCTTCCCGCGGTCGGGGATAAAAATAACCTATCATTAGGTTGAAGTGAAAAATCAGACTCGAGCACCAAATCAAAGTTTATATTCACTGAGAGAATTTGGAGGAGCGTAAAAAGAATCAAGTGCCCGTACGGAGTTTAACAAGAGAAATAAAAAAAAAAAATTCCTAGTTTTCCATTTTCCAGCCATTACAGCGACAAATCCGACCTTATTTTCTTCTGTACTTAATTGAAAAAATTGTTATCGAACTTTAAACACCCGACCTATGGCAAAGAGCGGCAAAAAGAAGTATATGTATATATACATAGCAATGATCTCAAAAATACCCCTCCGTTAGCTGACTTTGTTTTCCAAAAAACTTTCCTCTCCAGCGAAGCGCACTCAGTTTTTTTCCCTCCCCTTGCACGGAGCAACTTTGAGGCCCATTTATCCTCCAGCCGGCCTGTGTATTTCAGTTCGACCACACACACTAGCAGATAAAAGTGAAGTTCTGCGAGGATGCCCAAAGTGATTCTTTAACTCTCCCGCCAACTTTTTCGATCTCACGGTATACGTATACGCGGGTTTGTGTACATGTACCGAGGTATTTACACACAGCAGGTGAGTTTGAATGCCCTTTTCCCCGGAGTTTCAATTGGAGCCGGCATTAATTATAAACTGCTCGCTGCAGAGCAACCACCGGCATTAGAAGAGTTGGCCGCTTTTTCAAATAACAATTAGCCCCTATGAAAAAGTTACCACGTCCGTGGATCGCGAGAGAAGAAGAATCGAGGAAGGTGGTTTTACAGAAGCTGATGGGAGCCGAAAGTTTCGCGGTTCATTTGGCTGTAAAAAGTTGTTGGCTCGCGAGTTTGTGCGCCCCCGGATCGGTATGTAAAGAAGATCGGCCGTGTATACAATATACGGGAGGTGAGTTTAACTACGCTCACTTTTGCTTCTTGGCTCGGTTAATCATTGGCGATCGTTTGGCTCGTGCTCGTGGCTCCAAAAGGTATTTACGTTGTTTTACACGCGCCTCGGGAGTGCCCTTTCGCGAGAGCAAACACGCCCATCTCTCTACTTACTGTTTGCCTGATCTGCACCTTCGTGCCCTCTCCCCTTCTCTCACCTCGTCTACCTTACCCATGTACACCCTTCGTTGCGTTTATTAATGAAAAACTCATTCACTGTGTCCACTGCTGATGTGTTATATTTATGTATACTACGTCAGATGTACATATGCGCGTCGTGCAAACACACCCGACACATACGGGTAAACTCTCATGTCCCTGTATTATCGGGTCCACTTGGAAGCTCGATTGCTCGTTCTTCCATTAGCTGCTTGCGAAATGGGAATGCACATGAGCGAGAGAAGAAGGAGAAAAATATTGATATTGCTTCGCGATACCACTTCAATTTAGATGCAAAAATTGTCTATTCGGTTAATTTAATAAAAAAAAGTATTCGGGGGGGGGGGAAACATGGCTCTTTTTCCAACTTTCACCAGCTCCCGACGTACAGAATCCATCGCGAATATCTACTCCTATACTTTATCCTCTCGAGCGCAAACAGGGGAAAAAAGTCGACGTAGACGAGAGACAGAGCACTTACAGGGCGCCAATCGTACTTCACACGATGACGTATACTATATACTTCATCTCCCTTTTCCTCTGCTGCACACACTCATACCTATATCTACCTCTCCTGGTAGAGGTAAACTCGGAGGTAAACGTAAAATACACACACACACGATGTGATGCACTCCGCTGCAACCGCTCTCGTAATCCCTTAGTGACTGGCGCTACCGCAGAGGCAGCTATCGCCTCCCCCCTTTTTTCCTACGCTGCACCACTACATTACAGTTTGAGTTTATATATGGGCAAGGGTGGTGGCAGTAGTCTGGGCTTCTTCCTCGTCTTCTTATTCTGTTGCCTGCATTCCTCTTATCTCAGAGCTACCTACGCTTCATCTCTTGAGCTTGCTGAAATTTACTGCACCGCCCGCGAACACTCACCTAAAGCTGCCCCCCCCCTCCTTCCCGCGTAGAGCGAACCGAAGAAATACCGATGACGCCACTTTCCGCGGCTGAAGCTCGTGTCCTTTGGGCTTTCCTTGCAGCTGCTTTGGAAAAGTAGCTCGAGTACTTTATTCTCTTAATCAGCCGGACGTCCGATATCGGGATTTTTCATTTTTTTCCCCGGATGATGAGGTATATCGATTCGTAGCTACGGTAGAATACTGTTCTTCTTCGTGAAAAACTGTTCCGAGGAGCGAATGAGACAAAGGCGGTCCCACCGAAGGACGAAAGACCGGAAAACGAAGAAAACTCTCCCTTGGACGGTCATGAGCTTCTGTTTCCACCGTACCGGACATCGGTGAGGTCCCCAGTCCTGTCTTTCCTCCTCTGTTAGCACTACCCTCGGTTGTCTTTAAACCGGCACGTTCGGTTGATCAAATGGACTCATTTTTTGTCTTTCGTATACGTTATAATTAAAGATTTGCACTATGGATTTTCCAATAAAACCACAACAACGGAGGTGAGCAGCCAGCGACGACGAGTCCACTCAACTCACACCGCATCGTTGCTCGGTTCTGCCGCCGTCGCAACTTGACTAGAGAAGGCAGTGTACCGAACACGGGAAGATTACACACTATATGTATGGTTGGTTAGTTACCTCTCTCTCCTTGTGCTTCGACTGAAGGGACCGATGCACCAGAAGGACACGCTTGATTGTGCACGCGCCTGGAAGATCGAAAGTGTCACTCCTCCTCCTCCTCCTTTTCTACCTGTCTTTGATCAATTACTGCCTTTGTTCTCGCGCACACATTTGAGCTTTTATTCATCGATCTGCTACCTGTTTACTCGTTTTTTTAACCGTACCATGTCGACCAAATCATCTAACAACGTTAAATGTCTCTCTGATGCTCGTAAAAAAGAGAAAAAGAGCCAAGATACGGCAAGGAAACTGTTTCGTTTTTTTTTCCTCCCTCCCTTAAACGCGAACTGCTTTCCGCTCGTACGAATGTACAAAGAAGGCATTTCGTGACAGCGGTACATAAAATTTGCGACCGCTCGCGTGATGACGCGATAAACTTTAATTCCTCTTTCCTTTTTTTTTTGCGCTTGTGTGTTCGTACGTCGTTATCAAATGCCTCTGTATTTTTTTTTTCCCTACTTTGGATGTGCCCCGATAAAATTATTTGGGATACATTTATATACATACCCACTTTTTGTCAACGGGGTAAATAAAATAAACTCATTTTGGGTCGTATTTCGGGGTAACGGAAGAGACTCACGGTGTATTGGTATATACTGTAAAGTAACACGAAAATTCGCTTTTAACGCGAAACGAGACGGTAATAGGTGCCTTTCCTAACCGCGCTCGAGCGAAAATGGAAAATTCGCTCGATGTAAATTGGATCACTTGTTGAAAGTTCCGCTCTGATTTTACCTTTCCTGCGAATTTCTCTATCGACTCGTGATTTAAACCGAGTACCCCCAATCTCTGCCGCTCACGCTTGTTTTATACACGTTTTCATTTACTTTTGATTGATTTTCATTGTTACTATTCGTGGAGTATTCAATTTCACGCAAGTTCTAAATTGAGAGAATAAATGTTGTTTTACACAGTCCGGTCCGAACATTTGATTTGTGAAACGATTGCTTTTCCAATAAAATCAACCTCAATCAAATCAAATCCACATCTCCATTTTTTGTGGCCCTTCCCCACCCTTCGTAATGAGCGAGTTTCGTTAAAAAAAGTAATTTCACCGTTGCCTTTCCCACGTGACCCAAAGAGCAACGATAATTGCAGAGATCAAAGGCCTTTTTCGGGGCAATGACGACTCGCGAAATTTCCGATTATACTGCCCACACCGGTGCTAACCAGCCGCGAGCACCCATTTTTTTAAGTCCCTGTACGTAATTACCAGAGCCTATTTTTCAACTGACTTTTTGTAAATAAAAAAATAAAAAAAATAAAAATCGCGACAGCTTTCTTCCGTCCGGGGATTAAATTTGCCCCGATCCTTCGTACACGATTGAAAAAACATAGGCACTTATCACACGATCCCGTCGTTTCCTCGTTCGCTGTGTATATATGTATAATAACACGCCAAACGACCCCCCGACACGCGCCGACGGCTGCTTGACGTTTGCTTCCGCGCTTTTAATCTCCAACCCCCTCCACCGAGTGGGAACGGTGTCGTCGACTCCTGAAAAATAAAAAGCAACCCCTTGAACCGAGGAAGCGAGAGTTACACGTGACAACTATAGGCTTGGCACATTAATCGTGAGTACAGACGTGTAAGGCCGAAACCAGGGGATTCGAGGGTCCCTTGGGGTCGTAACGTCTAATGGTTGGGCATTAGCACTTACACACGCGCCTGAAATAGAGATTAGAAGAGGATCGTAGTCGCTTTTGGTATTTCGTAGGATGACGTGGTGGTCGACAATTGAGGGTTTGTGTGTTTTCTTTCTCGCGTACAAGTAGTTGGTCCAACTTTTGTATGATTTGACGAGGGAAGTTTCGAGCTTGCAAGTTGTTAGCTTCCGTCGAGGTGAAACAGTGGGAAGCCGTCCATTGAAACATCAATCGTACTCCGAAAAATCCTCGCTCGTCCCATAGGCCTCAAACAACCCTTACCGTTTATATACTGTTATACAGTCAAAAACGACGAGGTGGGAAGTACAAAGGGGAGGCGACCCGACCCGCCTTATCTGGCCATTCACGCTTGATGGTACAACCGGGCGCAAATTATCGGTGGTGCGGCGCTTGGTTCAACTTTTCCATGATCGACACCAGCGCCAAGGATCCGGAAACAACGTGTATGAATCTAGAGGCTCTCAGTGCACCTGTATATCTCGAGTGGGAAGAAAACGTGCAGTTGCATGAAGAAAGTAGAGATGAAGAGAAAAAAAGGACGCCAAGCGTCTGCGAAGCACAAATACAAGCGTCAGTCACTCCTTTTTCGCAGACAGATAGTGTACGGTACTGCAGAAGGAGGGAGGGGGCTGTGAGTGGCTTTTTTTCTCTCTCTCTCTCCATGTCGACTGTACGCCTATCTCTCTGCGTGCATCGGCAGGAGGGAATGGCAAGCTTCTTCAGCTAGCTGTTGTCTCGTATCGCCTCGCGACGACGACGATAAAACCTCCTCGACACTGATGCGCCCGCGACTTTTGACGCTCTCCTTTCTTTCTTTCGTTTGCGCATTTACATGCTCCTCGATCCATTTTTTTTTTTTTTTTTTTTTTCACACTTTCCGCTCTTGTCGCATCCCTTTTTTTGCCTCGTCTACGTAATGCCCGCCCTTCCGTTGTTTCGTTTTCTTCTTTGCACTCCTTTGATATTCGCGCTATTCGGCATTGCGTTTCACAAGATTGCGGATGGATGCTCTTTATTTTTGCATCACTGAGGAGACACCAGTAGGTTGTCACGTGCACCAGTCGATGCATTTTCGAAATGAATAATCTACTTTTGTCAAAAAGGATTACTTGGTTAAGCTTCTTCTTATACGTGTACAAAAAGATTAACCCGAAGATGGATGTATATTAAAAGAGCTGATGATGTATAATATAACGAGCCACGCCACGTGGCAATGGCAGAGGAGCGGCTCTTTCATTATATACACAACGAGCGCTGCGTTACATATATACCTACGGAAAAATCAGAAAAGCAAACTGGCTCGAGATAAAAACGGATGATACAACGGAGGCGGGTGTACGTGATGGAGTTGCTGAAATTGCACCATTTAATCTCCCCCCACGTCGAAACATCTCCACGAGGATTTTCCGAAGCTCAATGTCGAGACGTTCAGGACGAGCTCTCGGTGATCTTTTTTTTCCAATGCTTTAGAGCTTCGCACCCCGTACACGTGGTATCACCGATTCGCTTATACAATCCGTATGGCCCCAGCTGACAACGACAATCAATCCTCGGACGCGCAAAAATTTCCCGGAAGCAGATTAGACGAAAATACGAGTGGTGCTCGTCTTTTGTCGTCGCCGACACGCGAGCAGCGCTACCTTCGTAAACTTGATCTCGCGCCCGGATAATCCGGAGGCCACACACGCGTGGGGCCCTTTTCAGCGCAACCCGTTTTTACGGCGTACGTCGCGCGCTTGTACACACACACGCACGTGTGCCCAGGTAAACAGAGACACTGTTACATAACGCTGGGGCGGGGGGTTGAGATGAAAAAAAAAAAAAAAAAAATAGAGAGCAGCGGCACGCTGTAAAATTGCGGGTCGGGGGCGGAGGAGAAAAAAAGTCGACGTGTTCACGTACGGGTGGGTGGTATGAAGGAAAAGAAAAAAAGACGCGCGGATCGGGTTGAAAATATAGTCACTGGGGAGGAGGGGAGGAAGAAGACTCCACAGGAGCACCGAAAGATGTAGGGTTTTGGAAGTTAAAGGGGGTGGAAGGAGCAGGTGGCTGTATATACATATATACTGGCATACGAAGCGACGACGACTCACTGTTTTTTTCTTCCTTTCTTTCTTTTTCGATCGCGCAGCCCTTTGAAAATCTTCCGGAATTCCAGCGCACCGCGCACGGAGAGATAGGACTCGGAGCGAGGAAAAGTCGAGAGGTGGGCGAAAAGGGTGCATGTATGTGTAGGAGGGAGGGGGCGGAGAATCGTTTTTGGCGCCCGGGAAGAACAACGATTATCGGCTCTTGAGCACAGCGCCGGGGAAAAAGGGGAGCTGCTCCGTTTTTCGGCTCCAGCTTATTCCTCTCTTTCTCTCTCTCTCCTCTTATCCTACTCGCAATCGGTTTTCCAGAGCTCGCGACAACCCTGACCACGATATACAGTGTCTATCTTTCGTTTTTCTCTCTTCCTCTTGTTCCTCCCCCGAAAGAGTTAAAAAAGAACCACTGCGAGTTAAATCGAAAGAAAACACAGTCGGACCAATCGCAGCAAAATAGTCCAAACAGACGGCGCTGCTTCCTTCCGCTCGAGCAAGGGTGTGTTTTTCACTCCCTTCCTCTTTGTTTTAATCAAGCTAATCGGACCCGAAGATAATCTCTCCCCTCTCGCGATAACATTGGTAAAAATAACGGTGGCGCTGATTAAAACGCGCCTCCCTCCCGCCCACACCTGCGTATCTTTTTCGCGTTTCCATTTAATTATTAATGCCCGCTCTTTCTTCGGTCTCCCCACGTTATACGTACGGCAGCTCAGAGGATCGATTTAAGCTTGCTCGTTGTAGCATTTCGTTAAGCTTTCGTAGTTTGGATTTCTGTGTTGCGCCCCGTAAAAATCGACTCCTGCAGTAAAACCCAAATGTCCCTTGAAAAAAAAAAAATCACGACACAGCGCATCTACGAGATGTGTGTAGAGCAAACGAGGACGCATTTTTACGACGCGGACGTGTAACGTAGATGCATTATGTACGCGTTGCAGCTTCGCGGCGATTTATTCCTAGGATCATCGCAAGCTGTTTGAATTTTATGCACAGCACGAGCTCAAGTATGTATGTATATATATTATGCGACCGTGGAATATGTTTCCTTGCGATGAACACATCGTGCATGTAATACAACTACTTACTCTTTTTTATTTTTTTTTCCCCCTCGATGAGAAGCTTTTTTGTCGCGTCACTTTCCAAGGGAATAACATTTGGAAGGGTAAATCGCAAAAATTTTGTGGATAGCCATGGGGCAATGGGCACGCGTTGTGCAAGATGGTTCGCAACATGAATGCGGAGGAGGAAAGCTGTTCTACTGTCTTTATTCGCCCGATCATTCCGAGGACTAGAGCTGCAAAAGTTTCTTATCTCTCCGCGGACTCTTGGTGCTCAAATCGGAAGTTGAAGAATAGCTGCGAGTATGTGTGTGTTCCCGTTTCCTCGAGTTAATTATTTTTGTCCCAAAATGAGAAACAGAGGATTTTTTTTTTTTTTTTTTTTTATTTACCTCGTCTCAAAAACCAACGTTTCCCTGTACAAAACAACGCTCGACATTACGCATAAACACATCCGTCTGGAGGAAATCAAGAGCCGTAAAAAAAAAAAAACCCCATCGCCGAGCTCTCAACACCTGCAGTCCCGGGACGATAGGGACCACCCGTGTACTTCCGTGGCTAACGATATTGGTGCGTCGTCAAGGTAGAGAAAGAGAGCGAGACAGAGCAAACGCGCCCGTTAATATACACCACCACGTGGGGTACAAATGCATTTGCGCGCGGTGCGATAACGAGCGACGTTTCAACCAGATCGCCCGTGCGAGCGTCTGCTAATTAGACCGCGAGGAGGAGGAAATGGTCGCACTCGAGACGCCGCAGGATGAGCTTGAAAGGGCGCCTCTGCGAGCGTTTTGCGATAATGTTACATAATTGAGAGCCCCCCCGGGTGTGTTATCTCGTCTTTCAGTATCTCTGATGGTGCTTTTTTTATATCAAGGAGTTTTGGTTGGCTAATTGTGTATTTTTTGTTTTTTGTTTATTTTAACCATCCAAACTGACGTAGCTGACAGAGGCTTCTAAAATATCCAATTCGAGGGCTCGGTAACGCGATCGGATGTAAACACAAGATTTCTCCATTTACCCGTGCACTCGCAGAGGCAAAGAGAGAGAGAAAGAAAAAAAAAGATCTAATCTCGAGCACCAAGTCTTTATGCGAGTAATCTCCGTGTTCGATCTATCGAAGCGAAAAGCAGCCAAAAAACGAGCGAGTTGTACGCGAAAAAGGCAGCTACGGAGCATTTTCAAATAAAGCGATCGAAGCGGGGATATCTGCTTACAGCATCTCTATGTAGGCTGGTTCAATGCATTTTCACGCGCGTGTTCCTCTGCAGAATTACGTAAGAGGAGGGAGGAGGGCGAGGGGAGAGAATCGTATTTGCCGTACGTCTCTTTTTCGCCTTTTCACTTATACATGCCTGTACAGTAGGCACGTAGGTAGGTAAAAGGTAGTACGTACACGGGGAGCTTCGGTATTCACGCGCTCAAAGTCGCAATCGAACGAATGCAATTTCCTCCCTTTCTACGGCGAGTTTTTTCACTCCCCCCACCCCCTCACATTCTCTGACGACTAATTCTAGGATTTTCGCGATAGGGGAATACGAGAAACGGGGAAGGGGGGGGGCAAGTGGAATAAGCAAATCCCTGGCCTGGTGTAAATAAATCGCGGGCAAGGACGAGCAGAAGCACCTACTACCCCTTTTTCCCAATTTCGTTCTTTCCTATTTGGATCTCGAATTGTAGGTGCATCGGTCCACACCGTGCGGGGCCCCGAGTCTGGCTCGATTTCATCCCGATTTCCCGAATCCCAGGATTATATCCGATGTCCGACGTTTCTTTTTCATCCAGCCGATTTTCCTAGCACTAAAGCGGGGAAATCTTATACTGTTTCTAGTTTGTCGATTCTCAGCAATCACCACCGATTAAACGAAGAATGAGGGGGAAGGAAAAAAAACAACTTGGCCCTTGGTATCGCCAGGACAAGTATAGTGTTTCCGGGGCAGTGCTCATATCACCGCCTATTAAAAACAATAAACCGGCCCGCGCTTTGTACAACAGCAACGATTCCCCTTGCTACCGGTCGTATCCTCGAGGTAATGAAATCTAATCGATCTCCTTCACCCCCGCCCTCCGCCCGCCTCAGCAGCAGAGCAAGCACAACGGTACACATACAAGCTCGCGTGCCCGAATGTCATTTTCAGCCCCGGCGTGCTACATCAACTCTGCCGCGCCACCGGCACCGCTCCATACCTGATGTGTCATGAGCTACGGCAACGCTATACGTATACCTAATAATACACGTATATATACATTATTTTCACTTACACACCTTTGTACCATCACGGCAGCAACAGCAGCAGAAGTAGCAGCAGAGAGAGAAAAAGGAAGCGAAGACAGCCCAGTGGAGGGGGGGAAGGTTGCTAAACACGGAAACGCGTGCGTGCGCGCGATAAGCGGAGGTCAGGTCGTTACACCCTCACGTGCACGTGCGAGTTTGTTAGTTTACGCACAGCGAAGGGGTATGGTGTACAGGTATATAAAGTGCTTGGAGGGCGCGATTTCCGCGACGATAGACCCAAGTTGGGCTCAGCCCCTCTCCCGTGTCTAATGTAACACTGCGCGTGTGTAATCGCGTGCGTGGGACCCTTCGCGCTTGCTCCGCGAACTCTGCGATACAATATGATATATGTATTCACTTTTTCTCCCCCGCGAGATCACTGGTGCTGTCCTTTTAGCGCTGGGGGAGGATATTGCGTGTCCGACGAAGCCTGATCCCTAATGGCTCGATGGTGATGGGCAAATCCAAACTTGCTTACTTGCCTATACACGCGTAAGTTGGCTGGCATCCAACGACGGCAACAGTTTTGTCGATTTTGCCAAGATATATTATACGAGGGACTGGGATGGATGTGAAAAAACAAAGTTTTTTAGAGCCGTGACTCTATGGTCGTTTGCTACTTGGGATGTCCGTCTGTGTGTCTGTACTTGCGTACAGGTGTGGCGGGAAAAGTGAACGAAGCAAATACTTTTATTTGTGAAGAAAATGTCAGCTCTTGGGTATTGGTTGGGTGGGATGAAAAAAATTCTCAAATTTTAATAAATTGCTCCCATCTTCATCATTCCAAAAGTGTATATACACCCTATATTTTTCATTCGAAGAAAACATAAATATAAATTCCGGGAAAGCTCCTCAAGTACAATATCCTAAGCCACGCGCGACAGCGAGGAGTGCCGCGGTACATTTTATAAAAATTACTTCTCTTCTCCTCGAGTACAAAGGATACGGGAGTACCGAATTTTTGCGTACTGCAATTTTCATTATCGAAAGTGCACACCCGCACGCGTGATGAAAAACAGTCTTGGGTGGTATCTCCGTCTATTCGCTCAGTTCCTGGAAACACATATGTTTTTTGTTTTTTTTTCCAAGGCAAATTCATTGTTTGCTTGATCTTTTGTATTTTAACACTGTGCTTTTGTCATTATTTTGTTGTTTGATGACTCGTGACTCAGTCACTCCGTGAAATTAAAAACCCAAAATGCCTGACTCATCGTTGAATTTCGAAAGTAGCGCGATAAGAAAACCAATTTCCTAAGGAGTATGTTCAACGCGTACAAAAATCCAACGTGAAGCTCTGCAAGAGGAAGGAAAAAAAATGTTATCCACAGAAGCTAAAGAGGAAAATTTGAGTCTCCAATCGTCACTTTTCCACCTCGACGCAGCAAACTCACTCTCAGGTCTGCATCGGCTACACCACCTCCATACGAGTAGTCTATACACGTGACCATCGATGTACCGAGAGAAGGAGGTGGATGCGAGTGGATGACACACGATCTCATCCACTCGCAATAGTCGCACCGATTCCATCTCGGTAGAAGATAAATTACGGCATTACCCGCCACGACGTTTCGCTGACGATGCCATCCATGCATAATGTGTATATTGCACGGTATGGGCTTCGATCCATCGGATGATGATGGGGGAACTATTGGATTTTCGTCCGTGCATGTGTACGAGCGAGCACACGCACTCGCTAAATGAACACAGTGTTGCATGTAGATCAAGAGGGTGGCCTGGTGATAGCTCGCGACGCGTCTATGTTTTTTATTTCCTCCCTTCCCTTTGGTAGGGGATGATGCTTTTATCCCCCACCCCCACACTTTCAATGTTTTTTTGGTACGTTTTTTCGCGAGAGCCGCGCTATTAATGTACATTTGGACCCAACCTCGGAGTCGTGGGAACTACTCTTTTCTTTCCGCGTGACAGTGGCATTTTCGAGACTGGAGTGGACACTTTTTTAGCTTTTCCAAAAATTGGACGAGTATACGCCTCGATAAACCATATACCAACATTGTGTTGGAAGCAAACGGGGAAAAACCCGTACAGTGTAGTCCCAAAAAATCGGTGGCCCCTGCATCGTTTGTCAAACAATATTTTCCCAACTTTACGAACGCAAAAACTCCCACCCACGAATTTTCCTTTTCACGCGACTCCTAATCCCGCTTACGCCCCTCCCCCGTAGTTGTTGCGCAGCTCGAAGGACGGAGCTGCACGGGTTTGCCAAAAATTCAATTCGGCTCGCCTCTTCTGGCTCCGTGCACTTGTATTGTTTCGTATAAATCGATTGCATCGACTAGTTTCACTCGACTCGATTTTCTTTTTTCTCATCGCTGCGGTGAAACAAGTCGCGGAGGGAGAAAGAAAGGCTCTTTGCACTTGATTTGGAAAAAAAAAGAAAAGGCCATACACTCGTTTGAACTATTTGCAACATTTTGCAATATCAAGGGATACCTCTCACGGGACGTGTAACGACTAGAAACAACAGACGTAAGTATTTATACCTATGCACGTGCAAACAAGCAAACAGTTCCGAACTTGCGATTCGCTAAATGCACAATGTATATCTCAAGTGGCCCAGGCGTCGAATGCGCCGTGGTTTAAAGTTTCTCTCCGTCGCGGAAGCGAAGATGATCCGGAAGTATACCGTAATGCTCCAATAATCCCGCAACTGCGCTGTGGTAACTCTGTTGGGCTGACAGCTACCGACTGTCTTTCTGCCAAGATTAGCCCTTTTTTCTTTTAATTTAAAAATATTGACAAGAAATAGAAAATGATCAGGGTTTAAAAAATATGCCCATTTTGTAAGCTATACAGATGATCTAGATCCGAAATTATACGTACCTTACGTACAATAACAAAACATAAAAATAGGCAATAGTTGGGGTGGAAAGCACCTTCGCGGCAAAGATAGCCCATACAGCAACACTACGAGCTCGAATTTACAGGGGAGGGGGGGGGGCACACCAGCTCGGTTTCCTGGGCCCCTCGCTGTTTGGCCCAGTTGCGGCTAACCTGCTGACTTTGAAGCTCTCCCGCCCACACCCACCCGGTCCCTTTCGGCTACTGTGCCCGTTCAACTGCGAATCGTTAATCGTTTTGACGTCGTCGGCGAATTCAATTACCCGTTGCATTGTTGTTGGACTATATACACGTGGCCTCTGTCTGTCTGTGTGCGCGCGCGCGAATGTGTAAAATCGGAGGGGGATCCTGTTGTGCAACGTCGTCGCTTAGTTGCTGAAATTTCAAACTCGCGAGCGCGGAACGTGCGGTATCTTTACGTGCAGGAAACACGTGTATATATGTATACATACAGAAGAGAGCACGCATCGCGAAATTATGGAGGTGCAGCGTTCCCTCTCCCCGCCCCCACCCTCCTCGTTTATGGAATTCCGATTAACCGAGAAACTTCTCTCGCGCGTGTCCCTTTCGTTGTTCCCGTCGAGTTGTGGTTATAATAGAATAACAGATGGTTACGATTCACCTACAATTTGAAACTCCCCATTTTTTGTAAAATTACATCGACAAAACCAGCTATTGATATCTTTGTTTATTTTTGCTTTGGTACATATAGCTATCTCAAAGTGGCGTTCAACAAAGGGGGAGGAGAGAGTGGGATAAACATGAGCCGATTCGGCAAGGCTCGAGCTCATAATTCCGAATATTACAGCAAATGAAGCGAGTCGCGCTCGCACCAAACATCGGAAGCTTTGCTCGCAACAGCATCGAATAGTATCATTGGACCGTCCTCTCCCACCAACTCCGAAATTCTCTTGGTATACAGCAGCAACAGTAACGCGGAAGGAAGCGGCGCGTCCGATTAAAACGGCCGTTATTGCCGATGTAATTTACGATTTGCGGGGAAAATCGAGACTACCGATTTCGCGCGTAGCGATCGATGCAAATTTATAATAACAACTCAAGAGCCCATTGTCCTCGTCGCGTCAAAATCGTTCGTTCGTTTACTTTATTGCCATCTTTTGTTTTCACCTGCGCTGTGTGTTTGCGAAATTGCCCATACATTTGTTAATGTCCCCGCTGCTGTACACGAGGCCGATAAATAATTCCGAGCTGCTATCTCGATTTTTATTTTCCTGTGGTGATGTTTCGAAAAATATTACCTTTCGTGAATTAACGGGACGGATGTTTTTGTTGGAGCCACGATTTAAAAGCTCTCGGTGGCTGAACGATCACTGGGGTGTCTGACCAAAGGCTGACTCGTACTACTTGGCCCGGCCCAGTAGACTTGTCGACTTCTTGTGAAGTCTTGCGCTTTCTGTGACACATGGGGCTGTAAGTAGGTACGTTTGACGGCCAAATCTTTCATTTTGTGCACTTTTTATCCAAAGCTCAAGCGTAATTTTGCAGAAAGTGCGCGATGGACGAAAAGAACAAAAAAGAAAAACACCTGCCAGGTTTTCGCGCTCGGCTCGAAATTTTTTTCCCCGAGTTGCAAATTGGGATCGTCGATGTTTTACGGGAATTTATGATGAAAAACTGTCCTGTTTCGCTATACATACCTATACACTTTATAGCACGACGGATTATTTCTTCCGATCGGATTTTAAAGTAACTCGTGAAGATTTCATCGCCCGTCAAAAATTTCCGGCGTGCCGGTGCACTTCATTATTTTCTCGAGGAAGGCTCTCTATTCGGCTCGTCATCCGCGAAATTTCTCGACAAACATTTTTCTCCCGCAAAAAATATACAAGGAAAAAATCTACATCAAACTCTCAGCCTCTTCTTTCCATTCTCCAGGCGCCGGATGAAATCTCCGACTTATCGCCCAAGCGCAGCTCGACAAATTTTCCCAACTTTTTACCACGGGAAACTCGGCTCATCTGCTTCGTAGCTGTTTTCATTTGCACAGCCCCGTTTTTTTAAAGTAACCCCTCCAATTTCAGAACTTTTTTTCTTCGTAGTTCATGAAAAAAGCTACAGCGGGGGAAAAAAAACGTTACAGTCACGGTTAGCGCTGACGGCGATTTGCTCGCCTGAAAAGCCCGTCGTCGCGCGTAGCTCTTACCCCCTATTTACGATCGACATGCGAAATTGCCCTTTACGATCCCAAGGGCCGTTAAACGTATACTCGGTAGTCCACGCGACGTGATTTTCAATTCCCAAGCGCATGCACGAACCCTCTGAATTTAGAGCGCAGGAGGCGCTCATTAATCCACCCTCGCTCACGTGAGTGTGTGAGGGGTGTAATTTTTAATGAAATTTACGACCAAAGCAGCGAAAATAAAGTTCGTATACAACGCGGCAGATCAAGCGACATCGCGTCGCGACATAGCAACGGGAAAATTGAATCAACCCTTACCGCGTTATTAAAACGCGCGTGATGGGTGTATACGTGTCGGTTGTTTTTAGTAGAGTTTGTTGGTGCTTTCTGGATCAAAGGAGCACTCTAGATTTGACAGTGCAATAAAGGTTTTTAGTAACACACCGTAAAAGGGTTCACAAACCCGTTAAAATTTTCTTTTGAAACCAGAAGAAGTGATGTATTGAATGCAAGTGATGGTGATTGTAACTTTATCGCGTTGCTGATGTATTCAGATAAATTTAACAAATTGAAAATTTTTCGTGAGCCCAAAAGTTCTTTAGGTTTTCCTTTTATTTTATATTGGTAGCGCTGCTCCATTTTTCAATAAAAAAAAAAAAAAATATTCAAACAAACAAAAAAACCAAAGCAAAAAGCATTCACTTATCGGTACTCTGTTAAACATTCAGTTGTTTGTTTTATTCCTCCCGCATGGGATGGTATATAGAACGATCGCTGCAAATACATTACGAATAAAAAATATTCTTTCGCATTGTTTGCAAAATCCGGCGCGCGGGCTCTGTAGAGCAAACGTTGTTTTTAAATGAACCAAAATTCCCGAAATTGCGAAATTTTATCTTTGCTGAATCCACGATCAAAGGAGTTTTTTTGAGTTCTTTTTTCGGATAAACACCAGAAAACTCTTATTTTTCATAAATGTAATAATTCACCCCACGATGCCCATACACATGTCCCGTATACCAACGAATGTACCAGAAGCGTAATAACCAAATTCACTTTGCGCCGGTAGCAGAAAATCCATGTTCAATATCAAATTTCAAAAACTACGTACATCCATGTTCGCGCTTCAATTACAATTTCACGTAAATGTCCAACACACAGAGTTACGTATCCAAAGGCAAATTAAAAAGCCCGTCTCTGTCTCACTAGCCTAGCCAACGAATGAAATGTCTGGGGAAAAAAAAAACAGGTATATACGTATAAGCACGAGTTCAGTGATTATTCATAAGCTACGGCACGACTCGCGCGAAATACCACACGCTCGCATCTCCGTTTTGGAGCAGAATAAGTCGTAATCGATCTAAAAGCACCGCCCCTAATCGCGCAATCAGGGAAATGGGCACCACGTGCACTCCTGCCGTGGTGCTGATTATTGCTCGCACCCTCGTCTTCTTCTGCCTCTCTACAGAATAACTGTACAGGCAACATTGATGATTGCAGCGAGTCTCAGTGCAGCTAGCGAAGGGAGTATAAATATTACTCGCCTCATCAGAGCTAGGGAGAAAAGAGGGGATGAACGACCCAAGATCTAAAATAACAGTATACAAAGGATATCGGCTGTCACTGCTGCTTGCGGATCGGAAAATGTTATATAATTCCCAATAAACGAATTGTAGATTCATCCGACTTCGCTATCGCGTTGCTTTTTTGAGGGACAGAATCAATTAGCTGCTCTGAAACGTGACACAATAAACAAATATGCCACACGGGCACGAGTGAGTGACCAAGAGAAAAAACAGAGTCCATCTGAGTGTTATTGTCTCCTCCAAACGTTTCCCCGCTATGTGTTGAAAGAAACGCGTACACCCTCGCGACCCTGGAGGCACACACAGGCATCCTCTTGTTACGCACTATTTGAGTGGTAGAGCCAAAAACAGGAGATAGGGATACTTTCTTGCCCACCCACGAGCATGGGTACTGGTGGAAAAAGAAGATGTCGATGAGAGAATAAAAGCCTTTTTTTCAAGCTTCGCGATCCAAATTCGTATCGACGACTCGCAATGTTGGTAAGGAAGACGCGAGTCTTCGTATGTGTGTCGGTGCGCGCTTTGTAAGCTAATGAAATTTTCAGGGGTGCAATGGTACAACACAATAATACATTGGCGCCCTCCTCGGCTACCTCCTCTTATAGAATTTGAATTTCAAATTGCCAGAGTGTCATGAGCTGTTTCTCCGTTTCTAGAGTTTGTGTGTGTGTGGAAACTCGAGTTTCGCATTGGCGCCGTATTAATTTGGCTGATTACATTTAGGGTATCGCTCACTTGTTTATATTTGCATAGGAGGAAAGTGGCGGCAGCAGCTCGAGAAAGAGGATATATTGCCACCTCCGGTATCCAATGTAGGGGGTGTGAAAAATTAAAAACCCTGGCTGAGACGTGCGGGGCAGTTAGTGAATGCATTAAAAATTTTATCCGCTAAATTTGACGGCTGGCTCAGCGTGAGAGAGATGTTAGTAAAATTGGTAATCGATACGAAACGATACAAATGTATGTTGGTACAATGTACTTACTTTTCCAGAGCCACCCCTATGCAGCTGCATGTTTCCGCCTTTGCGCTCGGGCCGATCGGAAATGCATGAACAAATTATTGCCCTCGGTATTGTAATGGTATGCAACATTGGCAGTTTTTTCACGTGAAAATTTATTACTCCGTGCCGAGCAAAGGGGGTGCGCTTCAAATTCCGTCTCCCCCCCCCATCGTTATGTATGTACATTTCGAGGGTGGCAGTGCAGTGGAAATTTCGGGTTTATTTTTGCAATTAGCTGTGATTTGATACTATGTATATTCGCAGCGAAATCCTCGTTATTACCATGAGCAAACCCTTATCGAGAGATAATTTAATGATGAACATTTGAATATTATTCGCGAAATTTTAACTCAAATGTAGTAAACTCATATGAACAAAATAATATCGTAAAATTACCAATTATGTTCCCAAAAATGCCAACAAATATTTTGATATTACATTGATTTTAATAAAAAAAAAAAAACGTTTTATGTAATCACGAGTAAAATTAATACACAAAGCCTTAAATTGAAAGCTCCGACTAAATACGAGCAATAAGAGTAAAAAAGAAGAAGAAAAAAATGGCGAAAATGCGTCTGACGAAGAATCGAAATAGACGCATCGGAAATTGAAAAAAAAAAAAAAAAAAAAAAAAACGCTTATCGAGCAAAATTCGTGCGTGAACCTAAAACAAAAGCTGCAGGCAAGAGAGAGCAGTCAAAAATAGTTGCTCTTCATTGTTGAAAAACTCGTCCTCTCGGGCGAACCGTCAAACGAGCTATATTCGGGCGCAGAGAGCAAAAATCTCTTAATAAACGTGACCGATGCGTCTACGCGTATTTTCACCATCGCTTCGGGAATTTGCTCTCTCGGTGATATGCGCACTGGAATCCCGCTCAGTTTTTACCGATGAAAACGCTTTCAAACTTGGGACGGACAAATAGCTCTTTCAACCGCGCATGCCGCGGGTTCCTCGTTTGACCCCACTTTTAGAAATCAAAGGGAATTTTTTTAAAAACAGAACTCTATTTACGAACCAAAAAAACATCCGCCCAGAGAGCAAAAAAAGCCGCCCAATAAACTCCCAACAAACAAGAGTTTCTCTCCCCGTGTATACACTTTATCATAGAAAAAGTATATAGAGCCGACGTGCGATGTTGCCGTGGCTGATTTACATGCGCAGCGCGCTCCTTACACCCCTTACCCCTCCCTCTGTCACGTTATGGTTATGGCCCTCTCTTGCATCTCTCGCAGCGACTACGCGTATATATTATGGCGCGATGATTATGTTTATGGAGGGGTAGGGAGGGGCAGTCTTCGCTTATAGTTGTCGCAACGAGCGCTTGGGTCTCGCGTGAAACACTGGGGCATATCAACAGGTTGTGTGCGGAGGTCTAGAATTTTCCTTACGGTTAGCGGCACGTAGGATTTTTTTTTTTTTTTTTTCTATATAAGTATCGACTTTTTGTTTGGTGTCACTGTGCGCCGAAAATACATGAATGTACACATGTTGTATTTATTTATGGACGTAGCCGTCATACCTATATACTTTTACAGCAGAGTAATATTTGGCTCTTTGGCGTATTTTAAAATTGAAAAGTCGCCATTCGCTTTTGCCTTTTTTTTTTACTTTTTTACCCATCACAAAAAATATATGGAAAAAAAAAATTGTAGGTATACATATGCACGCATCGACATAAACAAAATTAATCCCCAAGGCGACAACGCGCAACGCGCGATGCACGTGTTGTAAAATTGAAGGCACCCGCTTTCACAAGCAACAACGCGAATGAAAATGAAAATGAAGCGTGATGAAAATTTCGTAATCAGCATTGCAAATGAAGAAATAAAACGCGCTCCTGTGTTTGGTGTTCTGTTGCAGTTGGGCTCTTTCACGTACTACACAGCGGCCAAGGGTGAGGTGAACCCTTCGGGGCCGATACCCATCGACAGTGTTTTCATCTACCGGCCGGACAAACGACTCGAGCTCTGGAGGTTCGCCTTTTACATGTTCCTTCACGCCGGGTGAGTACACACTACCATGTATGAATAAACAAATAATTTGTTGTTGTTGTTTCGACTCTACTATTAAAACAATGCATGTACAATAAGCTTTTTACTGCCGAGTTTTTAGAATTTCTTTTTAAAATAACAAGGGATATAAATCTATGTACCCCCACTGTGCAGCATGATGCTGTACCACGTTAAATATAAATTCCGCGGGTATTTGTATGAAATTTGAGTGGAAAAAATTATAATAAACTTTAGAACATTCCGGATATTGCAAACATATTTTTCAACGAAAAATCATCATGTTTTACCTTGGAAATACCTCCGTTCCGCGAGTTTTTCCGGGCTCCTTTTTATTAAATACGTATAAAGGCATTTAACGGGATAACACAATCCACGAGACGCGACGAACCTTAAACCCTTACTTTTATGTACATACGAGAAAACTCCTTAAAATATGCACATGATATATATCAAAGTGATAGCGTTTTCATGCCAAATACAAAAGACTGATTTCGCGCCCAAGACGGAGGAGGTAATTTCTCCTTTGGGCGGAATGAATATCCCATCGATGGAACCAGCTATACACGCGATGCGGAAACAAAAATCCCTCGATCCGCGCGGTCGATTGAATATTTCCGGGGCCAATGAAATTAAAACTCCCCATTCTCCCGTTCGTATTTCCCTATCGAGGAGCGACGAAAAGGAAGAGCTGCGCGTGAGCGGACAAAAAAAAAGAACCAAGAGAGAGAAAGAAAAATCGCGCGCTCGTGCGAAAATGGCGGGCGAGAGTGCAAAAAAAGGAATGGTTGGAGAGGAAAAGGAAGAAGAAAAGGAGGGAAGGATAAGTTTTCCGCGACGGGCGCCTTAAATTATTCATGAGAACGTGCCGTCGGGATATTGTGTGCAAGGGGTGTACGTACATGCAAGCGAGGATGATGCGAGGTACAATGGGTGCGCGTACATAGAGAGTCGAAAATACGGTTGCACGTATCTCTAAGCAAGGTGTTACAACGAGGGACCGCTTATTAGCCAATGCCAGTGGCTATACGCGATGCTGAAAGAAAAAAAGCCACAGCAACCAATCGATATGGCTCCATACGAAGAAGGAGGACCTCCTCTCCATGAACAGCTCGCGTGAACCGTAGGTATATACTGTGTCTCCAGTGAGCAGTGCTTGCTTTGACCAGCGATAAATAAAAAACACCGAGTTAACTAGGTGTGCACTCGTCACCCTAGATAAAAATTTAACAGGGACGAGGGAGAGCACGGGTCGCGTATACAATCGCACGGGAGCGCCAAGAGTTGCTCGCGAGCCGATAATTTTATGCAGATTGAGGAGGAGGCTAGCGTTTGTTAGAGTCGTGGGCACATACAGCTAAGTAATACGGTGTCCCATACCACACCACTCGTACAAATATATACCCACGCAACTCAACACGTGCACTTATACTTATTGTATGTGTACACACGAGGAGGAGCAAGTTCGCCCGGTAAGAGAGAAAACGAGATTTTCCCACGACGAGCGCGTGTTGGTATACGGTATAATATGTAGTCATACGCCTTGTTACGCATACTTATACGAGTGACCTTATGGATATTTATGTATATGTATACCGTGGGTATAAATGGTAGTAAGAGTCGCGAGACCAAGGATATTGCCGTCGTCGTCGTTGGGGTGTGAATTTGGAATGTCGTTTGGAGAGTAATTAAGAGGGGGGACGGTGACATGTAGGGCTTGCCGTTTGGCTTGCGTGAGTATTTTATACAACCCCCTCAAGACTGTGTCCCCCGAACCCCACAACCCGTGCTACGATATATTTTTTTTCTGATTATCTTTTCATTGAATTGCCGAGGAAAACAGAGGTTAAATATTAAATACACGTGGGCGATATTACCGGCGTTCGTCAATCTACTGCAGCAACAATATCTACTACCAACCTCTGCTGTTTGTTTTATATAAAAAAAGTGGGCACATATCAACTGAACGACTATAAATCAATTTCATTGTTTTGTAGGTACATATGCACCTTTTTAAATCCCAGCATTGAATAATTTTGATGTCCTCTTCTTGTCGTTGAAAAAAAAAAAAAAAAAACGAGAGAGAGAGAGAGAGTGATAGGTCCATCCGAGGTCCATCCATATATACGCATCTTGGCGGTGTACAAGCTCGTCAACAAACTTTCGCACGGAGAGCACAATGGAAGGAGAATGTATCAATAACAGGACCAAAGAGAGAGAGAGAGACTCCCAGCATCCCCGTGCATGCATACGGCATGATAATATTATAATATGTAACCACGCGAAGGATATACAACGAAATCCGCGTCACACGCTAGTTTTCGGGTATATACTCTCCGTGGGAAAAGACAGTATACGCATAAATGTACACAAACACACAAGCGAGCGCGGTTAACGCGCTTCAATCGCCCGTATGGTCTGTAAGCGTCTCTCGTTCTCTCACACGTACACGTATAGCTTTAATTAGCGGAAGTCGACGCGAGAGAGCCACCGCCGGTGCTACTGTTGTGCGCCCATTATATACTTGTGTGGAACACGCCAAGGACGAGAGAGATACATATATATATTTATATTCTCCCTATGGCTCCTCTGCCGACTGACTGACGCGTGATGCTGCGAAAAGCCGAGTAGGCCTCTCCCCCTCCTCTTCTCCTTTTTCGTGTACACTTATTACCTTTGTGTACACATTATATAAATACCTGTGTAGCTTGTAATGCGGCTGTACTTTGTCCGCGCGACTGAATGGATGAGGCGCTTTCGCGATTTTGTTTGCGCGTAATGATTTCTCCCTTTGAAAAGCGAGTCCCGGCTCGAGACACGACGCGGTTGCTTTTTACTGATTTTTCACACGTTCGGGACTCTGTGTGTCACGGCTCGTGTTGTGGGAAAGTGAAAAAGAAGATTTTTGAGCAATGTTGGCGGTCTTTTTTTTTTTTTTTTTGTTTGCTTTGTCTACAAAGAGATCGAAAAGAGAGGCGTTCTTCGATCGGTGAACCTGTAACAAATTGCGCACTTGAAGTTACACACCGCGGTACCGGGACGGCAAGTTAGGCAATTTTTTAACGCGTTTACGCGCACAATAACCATGTCGCATCAAAATTGGATACTCGATCGATGGAAAGTACTTTTTTTTTTTTTTTTTTTTCCATTCGCCACACTGTACACGATAAAACGATTGATGAAATATTCAAAAGGGCTCGCGCAGCGAGTAATGTGCTACCTGTGTATTATTCAAGCCGTTGTAGGTGATGTGTTTTTAATGATCGATGGCGCGAGGCTTTGCGATTAATAGGCGTGTGTCGTACCGCTACCATTATATTATACACTTTGTTGCTCGGCACACGCACAATTACACGCGAGTGTATATACCCAATATATATGTACTGTAATGCGCCAACTCATCGTAACCATACAAGTACTTGTCTTTACATCGTGTAACTCTGCAATTCCGTGAGCAAAGACGCCCCGAAAACACACTGTGTATGCAGTCGATCTCACGACGCGCCGAAAGCACAATTTTTCATCCCTCGTTTCCGGCACGTCGTATTGTAGTATCGAGCAAAAAAAAAAAAAAAAAAAAGAAAATTCATGAATTTAAAATGATAAAGACTCCGCGATACATCACCACACGGGGCAAACAGGTTTGATTAATCGGAGCCCCGAAAAAACTTTGATTGGACGCTCAAAAGAGCCGCGCGACAGCTCATCGATCACACCACCTCCTCCTTCTTCTTCCACTCCCTTGGCCCGCAAGCTCTAAAATCTGGGATGATAATGGCACGACTTACACACGGAAGAACGGCGGTGGGTATCGCACAGAGGAGAGTATAGTTTCCGCTCGAGCGAGATATTCGGCCGCGAAGAGAAAAGAACTCGGAGACAAAGACTCTCTCCGCGGCAGGGTAAAAGAGGGCGAGATATAGTATACTCGTAGTTTCGCGTCTTTCGGAGCCGGTAGATTTCGGCGACGATTTTCCGCGCGTAATCCCTCCCCGAGAGGAACGAGAGAGAGGGGAGTTTGGATCTAAATTTATTTATAGCCCCGAAAAAAACGTACCCACCGCGGAAGGGAGAGAGCCTGTAGGTGTTGAGCGGGAGATTTATATCCACCCGGGAGGAACGGAGCCAAACTCGCGGGGGTACATGTATATACATATACATCGGGGCTTCCTCCACAGTTTTATGCCCTAACGATTGCACGAACCGATGAGGGCGCCCACACGCGTACAATCGACTGTAAAAAAACTTTTGCTTGCACAAGCGCATTATGCAAGCTTTTAAAATTCGTGGCACCTGCTCCGCCCGAATATAAGCACGCGTTACAGAGTCCTGCCGTATGACGAAAGAAATCAGAGGCTGGGAAAAAAAACTCCGTATTCAGGTACGTGTAGACTTTCCTGGGTAACTCTTGGGCCCCTGGATTTGAATAATGACACGCTATGCGCACGCTTTTCCGATACGCGGTGCCGATTATGCACGCGCCTGGCAAGAGCCCATTATGCGCTCGTCCATGTATACAGGTATATATACGCGCAAGTGTTGAGCACAGGACGGCCGAAAAGGAAAGGACCACCGCGTAAAAATCGAGCCCTTCCTCATCTACATTTTCCTCCGAGGCTGAAACTACTGCTTCTACTTTATTCCTGCTTTATATTCCGCAATTATGAAAATGCGATCGGCTTTCGGGACGCGGGAGGAGCTTTTCTTGACAAATTGCTTTTAATCCGACGTGGAGGTGGAGGAGGGAAATTGAATGGCCCAAGCGCGAGATGTCCAATTTTTCCACCACCCCCCTCCAATGACGCAGCTATTGCATATTATACGGATTATGCATTCTGGGCTCAGGTGGGTGTGTTTGTGTTTTGTTCGATAGGTTTGTTGTTACTTTTGGTGCCTAGTTTACCTCTGGGGGTTTTTTTTACTCATATATACTTGTAAAGTGTATTCTAGTAAAAATAGTTTTTATCACGGAGCGTAAAAACATAAAATGTTTACTCTAGTTTGGTAGAAACTGCGTGGCGCAAAAAATTGCCGAGGTAATTTATTCCATCGACGAAATTTTCGTTATCAAACCGTCGGAAAACCAAAACGTCGCCTCATAAGAGCAAAATATTCAGGGCAGCTCTCATTCGATTGAAAAACAATCGCAATTCGTTAGCAATTGGCGCTTGTGGAAAGCTCCATAGCCGGGATGTACCGATTTGCGGTCCATACGCGACTCCTGGGGGCTCTCTCTATTTGCGATCCATTAGAGTGGTGCTTTTTTTTTTTTTTTTTTTTAATCCCAACCATTGGTCAGGAAGGTGAAGCTGGTTTTTTTTTTTTTTTTTTTTTTTACCAAAAGAAAAGATCAATTCGATTGAATTACAATGTGGAGCTTTCGAGAGGCTACGGTGAAAATGACGAAAAGGAAAAACAATATCATATCCCTGCCCGACGAAACGATTAATTCACGAGCTGGTAAAAGTTTTCCAGTTACTGCATCGAAAGGAATAAAGAATAAGAAGAAAAAAAATGGAGCGCAATACCGTGACGCGTAATATTTCGCGAGCTCTTTTTTTTCTTCCACCCGCGTATAAAACCTCTTTATACGTATAAAATGGTTGAAAAAAAGTGAGATAGCGGGACGGGGGTAGGGAAAGGGTCTCTCTCTCTCTCTCGTTAGATTTTAGCTAGTAATGAACGGACATTAAGCGGCATCGATTTTCGATTTGTCTTTATTACAGGCTCGCGGTATAGGAGACTCGTTGCGCGTCTGTACAATGGGTGGTATAGACTTGCGCCGCCCGCAGGAGACGTACGTCCATACAGACACAGAAAAGGACGAAACAATCGGAATAAATCGAGAAAACGGGTTTTATTGCTGCGCATACCGTAGCCCTTTTTTCCCCCACTTACCACCCTAGAGCAGTTTTTCTTTTTTTTTTTTTTTTTTTGTTTCCAAAGTCCAAGAGACGTGGGTGAAATTCATGAAAAACCTTTATACCTACGAATGAAAACGAGGTTCTCCAGCACAGCTTTCCGCGCTTCCGTCGATCTCCTTCCGCTCTTCGGGACAGAAGAAAACCCGTGGCCTTCGACACTGCTACGTTGTTCGCGTGAAAAAAAAAAAAAAAAAAAAAAAAAGGGTTCAGCCGAGCGAGCAGAAGAGCCCGAGACAAAGGACCGGGGCTCTCCATTTCGATGATTGCTGTATAGTAAACGCAGACACGGAGGTGTGTGTCTGTAAAGCGACGTACATGCACGTAGATGGGATATCGATCCAATCGGCACTGTATAGGTAACCAATAGCGTACTAGGTATTTTGCGGAGTTGAAAAAGCAGCGCAAGAAATAATACATAAGGGGATACGAGGGAGGAAATGGTATGGGTTTACGAGGCATACGACAACGACTGGGGGAGGGACACATGTTCGAGGACCGAGTAATTAGGGGGTGGTTGTTGGGTACGTTAGTTACCCGGCCGGTTCTTGGTAGCTCTTGAATGTGTATTATTCAAGGGGCATTGATTTACTATGGACCTACATGGTGCGCTTGCAGGAGGACCAGCGGTGATTTTTGTTTGTAAAACGGAGACGTGATTCATTGCGATAAGCATAAAAATTGTGACGCTTTTTTTTCAATTTTACTTGACATTTTTCATTAGTTTGCATAGTTTTTTTTACTTTTATTTCGTATTTCAACTTTTGCTGACGAGAAATACACACCAGTACCTATCCGAAAGCTCGTTTTTTAACGGATAAATTCATGCAACCATCGCTACGCAATTTTTTGTTTGCAAAACGTAAATGCAAACTCATCGGTGAATTGAGCTGATTTTTTTTTTTTTAATCACTTACGAAAGCACTCCCAATGCCCTCGAAAAAAAGCAAATAAAAACCCACGCGTCGCAAAATCAAAACAGCAAACGTGTTAACGAAAAGACAAATTCTAAAAAAAAAAAAAAAAAAAAAAAAAAAAAATAGGAGACAGATAAACAAACAGGCACAAATTGAATGATTGGCGCAGCTGCTAATGGACACTTCGTCGCATTTATGTAAAATGCGTTTTTGATCGAGTACCAAAGTGCCCGCTCGAATCAACGAAAAATCCGTCCACTCACTGTACACACACGTGCGGTCACTAACTACATCACACAAGCGCTTTAGCAGCTCTTTTTTTTTTTTTTTTTTTTTTTTCTTTCAATCGCAAACATATCTCCCCTCCGTCGACCCAAAAATATCGACGTCGGCTGTCCTCGATCGTATAATACATACCCGATGCTCTCGTACGATATTTTGTCCCCCAATCATTGGAGACTCCAATCCACGTTTATTACACGCAAACACACGTGGGGGGAAGTGTATTAAGCCGTGCTCATACGAAATTCACGGAGCACGCGCTCGGAGGGTGGGTCGGTGTACACGTACATACATACATAGTTACACAGTGCACTTTCCCTACCACTACTTTCCATTATCTATTCTCTTTATCGCCGTTTCTTATATGCCATGCTACCGCCGAGGAAATCGGAATCTCCTTCTCTCCTCCTGCGATCTACTTTTTTCCATATCAGAGGAGGAGAAGGAGGAGGAGTCGGTGCACGAAAGCAATTTTCAGTCAGCAGTCACCACCCCCAACCGCATTTTTTCCTCCTCCGGCCACGCGACTCTTATTTTCCGCGGTCCTATATAATCGCCCTTCTTTGGATATGGGGGCTCCGTGTGTGTGTCTTGTACCTACCGCACACCAACACAAACACCCACACAGAGAGAGTATGATTTCGGCCGTGCGTGCGCCCTCGCTCTCGGGCGCAAGCTATACACGGCTGCTCCGAGATTTATGTTGTAATAGAGTTGGTTATAGCTCGGGGTTTAGGGGGATTTTTTCCGTTCGCTCTTTCTCGCTTATCGAGATGTACGAGGGATGCGTGCGTGTGTACCTATACTAATACTACCGCGGTACGAGCTGCCTGATGGAAATTCATTTGTTGCGCAATATGTAGTTGATACGGATTAGGTTTTGGGGCTTTTTTTTTTTTTTTTTTTTTTTTCTTATCCTTTTTGCAACAGAGTATTTTACCCAGCCCTCCTCCCCTCGGGTTCGGGGTGTTGGGACATTTTATTGGAATCACCGTCCCGTGTTTTATGATTGCGGAGAGCATGGTCATCCATATACACATGGCGATACAAAAGTCCATTCGGGATTTCGAACAAAACTGTGTCACTACGATGTTTTTATACCCTTATTGCTATCAGCTCATTGGGTGACACATTTGATTTACACCAGAATTTACATTATTTATGATTTATTTATTTCAATTGAGGTCACACATTTATGTGGTGAAAATTCCGAGCATAATAATATATAGTGTACATTTTTTGACATTCGATAAATCAGTATTATTATTATCAGTAAGAAGCACCCCTTGCAACGAAATCAAAGGTGTCCGTAGATTACATATAATTAAAATCTATGAATTTACAAAAAAAAAAATTTCCCACAAAAACATACTTAAATTACTATCGAACAGCCGACAAAACGCCAATATTTTCAGCTTATCACTGTACCACCAAAGAAACCCGTTTAAGCACCTATAAGCCACCTACAAGTGCTGAGCAAGTGCATCGAAAGGGCACGGCATCAGTGCACACGGTAGACGGTATACTTACAAGTATACAAGTTAACAATTACAGAAGTGAAAACGCCCCAAGTTGGCAAACTCGAAAAGCCGCGTGTCCGTCCTGCGCTCGGAACACCGTATACGTGCAGGGGGCGGGGGAGAGGGTCGAAGTAATTGCGGCGGCTTAATGAGAAAACGCGAATATAACTCACGCGCTCTCTCTTTCTCTCTCTATCCTCCATAACATCCAATGGCTTTGCAGCCGGAAACAATGGCAAAAGAGTCTAATGGCCCGTGTTGCCGTACTCTTTCACCGTTGCACTGCTGCAAGTATAGATATATACACATACATATACCTGCTGCTGTGCACTGTTGGGTGACGCTTATTGATAGGCGATGCTAATAACCCGTTTCCTAGGGCAAACTGGCGAGCTTTATTAGCTCCCGCGCAGGTTGTTGTACACGACTCTCGTTGCACGTGTATATATACACACATATACTTACTCGTGCTCTCGCTGATATTTGCATCTAGGCATATATATATACACACCTACTTAGTTGATGGTGGTGGTGGTGGTCTCTCACGCACCGTGGGCTCGTTTTTCTCCACTTACACCGTCAGCTCTCTCTCTCTCTCTGCTCTCTTGCTTAGCTCGAGCGCTTTCGCCTCCGGGGCGCGAGTTTAATTAAATTAATGAAGGAACAGGAGCAGCCAGGAGTGTGTATACCTACAGCCGAGAGAGGAGCTTAATTGATGCGATGTTGCCCACCGACACTCATTTTTTTGACGAGTTGTTTGCGATTGCCTTGATATGGCTATTGATTGCGTTGGTAGGTCATTCATTTGGTCGATCTTTTATCGTGTCTTTGCTTTTAATAGGATCGGTGGAAAATTTGGAAAAAACTTATCTGATGCCGCTATTGGAAATGCGATGGTTAAAATGGCTGGGAACGGTAATTTATCGGTAATTTTCCCGCATCAAAAGTGTTCCCGACCATAAAAGCTTTCCGCACTTCCTTTCAATAACTTGCACGAGCTCGCTGTATTTTTCAGAAACACGTACCTATCGGCAATCATCATCATCATCGGTCATCCGAACGAGCCATTCGCGCTTGTCGTCATGCACTGTGGAATCAAAGTCAGGAATCGAGTCACAGCCACCCCTCCCCCCTCACTCTTTCTCTCGCTATAGCCTGGCGCCAGTGATAAATGGAAATTGCGCTGCAGCTTAGCGGCATCGGTGGTGCGACGGACTCTCCTGCTCCTTTCTTTTTTCCTGTCATTTTGTTCCCTGGCGCTTTTTTTTCATTATTTTCCCCCTCCAGCTTGGTGTTTCACTTTTTCGCTCGTCGAGACGTCCAAAGTCATGTTTTCCCGCGTGCACCTCCGCCCCGGATTGATCTATTTCACTTCTGGAAAACGCGTTTGCCGAAAAGAGTTCCCCGTCACCCCAGGCGATTCGACGAATGCTTTTAACATTTTTTTCTCCTACTCTCTCTCTCTCTCTCTCTCTCTCTTTTGTACGTTCCCGTACGCCCGTCCGTTCGTTTGGCTATTTTTGAAAAATAAAAAGCGCTTTGCAATTTAGACTTTGCTCCAACGAAGGTACAGAAATATAACCGAAAAATGTCGGATGCTTTTCTGGTTAGTCTGCGAATTTCGCGACGAATATATACTTTGGTTTATGTTTTTTGTCTTTGCTCCCTTCGCGTGTGATTGCAGCATATACGTACCAGGGTCGCAAGTTATTCAGTTTTTTGGTACCCCAATCAACGAGTTAATTTCACTGTTGATTCAAACAATTTTTTATCTGCAACTGTATAAATTGCAATTCAAACTTTAATAAAGACAATTCACCATGATTGTTGAACTGCATAGTTTAATTATCATCGTTGTTTCTAGAAACATTTCCCCATCGTTTTATTCAAACGCATTTATAAACGATGGTTATTTTGTTTCAATTGCAAATAGCTCATTGGTACAGCTGCAGCAGTGATTTGAAAACAAAATTAACCATATGCGGTTTGTCTTCAAAGTTTTTTGATTCAATTCTTCATTTAAGCCCACGGGATGATTATTGATGATAATTTTTTCATATTTTTCTGTAAGGTGCCCGTACATCAAAAATAACAGATTATCGCGCTAACGACCTAACAGTAAACTTAGCCATTGCCGGAAATAAACCGTCGCCGAGCTAATACAACTGAGAGAGTTAATTACCTCGTGTAATTCAATTCGTGCTCCGTAATTTTCTGGGCCACCTCCATTGTATACCTATACTACATATTGTACTTGCTTCATATTTGTTTTTACGTATACCTCGTGAGATAAAAATTACAAACTTTCCAAACATTCGCGAAATTGCGCTAACCAAAGGGAAATTTTTCAACAAACACTCGCTAATGGTTAACAACATTAACGCGATGCGATGGTGAACAAAAATTTCGCAATTAAAAGTTGCATCGAATTTCGCTCGAACGGTATAAAGGTAACTGCTGTGTTATTTTGCATTGTATTTTGTATTTGACATTCACTCGTATTAACTAAAAAAACAAACAAAAAAAATTAAAGAACTCAGTCCAAAAATCCCATCGGACTTTCCATACGCGTCCGTGACATGCAGTGCAAGCGCAGATATACGAAAACAAAAAGAAGAAGAACAAAGGCAGCGGGCGCGCGAAAAAAGTTTCCAGCGGCTCTCGGCTTTCCCTCCCGAGGTTAAAACTTCAAATTTCACGCGGCCGCGACTGCAGTGCACGCCCCCTCCGTACCGTATAACGTATCGCAAAGGAGCTCGGTGTATTTTTTCCACCTCAATATCCGCACCCCGTATAACCTCGCAAAAGAAGAGAGTCGGTGGGGCACGCGACAGATAAGGCTTTTCCAAAAACTCGCTTTCTCGGACTCTCGCAGCTCGCTGTAGCTATATATATACTTACTTGTGCGCCTTTTGTTTCGGACGGCCGCGAAATCGCGGGAGGCGCGTGCAAGTTGTAGGCGGCCACAGGTATAATGTACGTGTATATATTTTATACAGATGGAAGGGGGGAGATTAATTGAGCAAAACTTTTTTCCCCTCCCCATCTCCTCTTCCTTCCAAAGCCTCTTTCCTTGGAACAATAAACAAGAGCTCGTTTATCAAAATGGTTCATCAGTTGACCGAAAAATCGGGTCGTTACTCTGAAATGTATGTACTTATTGGTGTTTGCTTAAATTTGGCTCAACTCATTCGCAGGCAAAGTCACTTTGGATGAGTCAAAAACAATATCCCTTCTATCTTATTGCAATGCACATGGTGACTGTACCTCAAGGCTCAACCGTAAGTGTTAACAAAAAAAAACAACGAATTTTAATATGTACTTATTGTTTAAAATTCAGGTGGAGTGTTATATGTTTGTGTGCTTTAGCTCTCTTCCCTCTTACTTTGTGAGCAATGCATCATCTCGTGCACGCTGCTCCCTGTTACAAAGTTGGGGGGGGGGGGTTTGTTTTCAACTTTGCAACACTACTAGGTATGTTATTATGTACACTATCGAATGATTTCTTTTCTCTCTTCTTTTTCTTTTTCTTCTATTGCTTGATAATTTAAAATTTCACGTCAGAGTCTTGAGTGTGAATCTTCAAAATGTACAATGACGATTACGGGACTGGCTCTCTCTCTCTCGCTCTCGTCTCCCTAGCGATTTCAACTCGCAACTAAACTTTCACGAAAAAATAAATAAAAAAATGGTTCACGTAGCTCGCAGTACTCCTTTCCGCAAAATTCAAACAGCATAAATGCAATAATATCCCAACTTTACGTCCGCCTTCCTCTCCCTCCCCTTGACGCAGCAGTGCGACCTCGCAGTATACAATACGTACAAATTGCCGGGACGAGATAGCGCCGCAGCGGTGAAAATGCAAAATTCAGCCCCGGCGGCATCGTCAAAAAGCCGGGGGCCGCGAGCGCGCCCCGAAACGAATGAAATAAGCATCGGGAAAGTCGAGCCACGAGTACAGTACAGCCTCACATATATCCCCGGAACAAGCACAAGAGCAACTCTACACGTATGTGTGTACACACACGAAAAATCGGCGAAGCTCTCGTGCCCCGAGCTCCCTGAAGTATAAACCGTCTTTTTTTCTTTCTTGCGTATAAGTAGTGTCCTTTTCACCGATGCAGGGGCTCAATTTCCACTCGACTCGCCTACAAGGAAGCAGACAACAAGCACTATAAGCGTAAATACCTCGTTGACATTTTAGACAAAAGCCGATCATTCACTGTCAGCCGCAACGATCGAGACTTGCATAGCTTTTTGGAGTCATTCAAACGATCAAAGTTGTAAATTTAAAAGCAGTAAAGTTTTCCGAGACAAATAAGAGATAATTGACGAAATAATGTATTCATTGTATAAACGTATTGCGATGAAAATTAATTTCACTTTTCTACCTGTTTTACAGATGGCTTCACCTGCTCTTCAACCTCGGCGTACAGGTGGTCGTCGGTCTGCCTCTCGAAATGGTACACGGGAGCTTCAGGATCGCCGCGGTCTACATGGCCGGAGTCTTGGCTGGTGAGTTTTTTTTTTGTTTTCCTTGCTTGAGAGAACTCGCACGCAAAATTTTGGGCTGTTGCCGTAATTGAGCGTGTCTCGCTTCCGCTGTCATATGGTTGATGCGCGCCGATGCTGATGGAGACGTTGCCGGGACAGCTCGGTTTTTTCTTACTTTTTTTCTCGAGATGATAATTAGCGCGATAGGAATCAGCTTGATGGATTTTTAAATGTCTCCGACTCGTTGGTGTTTTTTTCTCTCTCGTTTCCTCTATTTCGTATTTTATTGTTACAAAGGTACTCTCTGTTATTAAAACATTGCTGGTGATGTTACCAATAACCTCCCCTCTGCGATTATAAATATGTAGTTCATAACGCCAAGTCGGTTCGTAGCGGGAAACACTTTTTATTCGATTATTTTTTTAAATATCTTAAATTTCTCCACTACTCTTGTATCTTTCGACTGCTCCTTCTTCGCACACTTAGAAATATCACTTCAAGTTGCCGAGAAAAGCTATGATAATGTACTCACGGGCTCTTACGAAGCCCCGAAACAAAACCATCGTGGGACTTTGCGCATAAATATTCATGCCTTCATAATTGAAAGTACTTCCTTACGCTTTTAAAATTCAAATGTTCTTGCTGCCCGCGAGTAAGTTTTTCAGGCATCTATTAGAAAAAAAAAAAAAAAGAAGATTCAAGATCAAGCTGATGCCTAATTACTTTTAAATTGCGTGGGAAGTATTTCTTGGCTCCTTGGTGGGACCCAACAGGTAGCAAATAGAAATTCTTAATATCCGTTTTTTTTACTTTGCTCAAAGTACCCTTTTCATACACGACCGGGAAGAACAAACGATGCACCAGCGCATAAAGTACATTCGACACCATTGCGAACCGAAAACGAACCGCGAAGGACTTACGTTACCAACAGATCCCCAGTCAGTACCGCCCTCGCGTGTAATAATCGTAATTCGCGTCATCCCGCGTTTCTTCCAACATATGGGCCACTGCGATATTAAAGATGTACATACGTGAACAAAAAAAAAAAAAAAAAACAAGACACGCGCTTGATTGGTCTGAAGAAAAAAAAAGGGGGGGGGGGACAAGACGGTATGTATACCTACGTGCTTCGTAAGTCGCGGCGGGTGACACCGGAAGGGAAGCAAAGGTAATAACAATCTTCTCTCCGGCTGTGTCACATCTGGTGGCGTGCATAAGTATAAGTATGTATGCGAAATTCGTGAATTTCGCGTTTTTCGTGAACAAAGTGGGCGGCGTTGGCTCCTGAAAGAGGAGACATCCATGTATAGCAGAGGATTTCCCTTTATCCTTTTTTAATATACGAAAATTACACGTTAGATCGTAGGTATATGGTGCCCGTACTTTGGCGAGGGAGGTATATTATATGTGTGCCGCACAGTTGTCATCAGCAACGAGCCCCTTTGTACATTAGCTTTTGTTCGTTTGATGTGAGAGCCTCCGTTGTGTGTACAAAGTTTTGGTGTGGGGTCAACGATCGTAGGACGTCGGGAAAGGATGTTCCTGGTTATTGCTCGTTTGATGATGTATACGCGTATACCCGCGCACATATTAATACTATCACTGGCGATGGGACTAATTGCTTGGCGTACAATTTTTTTTCTGTGTTTTCTCTTCCTCTCGGCCCCTCATACGAATCAAAATAAGTACCTGTACTCTGCTCTATTTCACTTGCATCAACAGCGTACACCTACAAATGTACAGCTCAAAATCTAAATCGACCCATTGCAAGAAGATTGAAAAAAAAAAAAAAAAAAAAAAAAAGAAAGGGTGGGGGATCAAATGAGCGGGGATCACTGCAGTTGAGTACTTACAATCTTCCCCCCTCATCAGCTAAACGTAAATAATTCCTGCAGTGGCCGCACAGCCGTATACCTATACGTATATGTAGGTACACGCACACCTAACGCGCTTCCCTCGCGTATTTAGGTATGCATACGTGTACCTACGTTGTGCCTCGTCTTTTTCACACGCGCTTCCGGTGCTCTTCTATCTCTCTCTCTCTCCTCTGCCTCGCATTCAATTTAATGTGCTCGCCCGCGAAGCCGCGCCAACAGCACCAATACGAGTGTACGTATATGTTACATACATATGCCAGCCTATCGCGCGTATATATACGTGCATGCACGCCGAACCTGTGGCTGGCTGCTTCTTCGTCGTCGTCTCTTTCATTCCTATAGGCGAAGATATATATATATATATATACGTATATACGTATGGGTTACATAGGTACATAAATACATAAACGTACAACTGAGCGCAGTGCGCTTTTATCTTATCACTCATCGGGGTAATTAAGCCTGGAAGAGAGTGGTATGTAGGTATGGAGTCTAGGGCAGGCATGGGATAGATTTTTCTCTGTTCGTTTATACATGTATATGCATATAAACCCACAGCGCGCGGGAAAGTGCTAATGTCGAGGAGGAGGAGGAAGAGTGTGGAGCACCCTTTTATAAACTCGCTGCGTACTTGATGAGTCTATAGGTACAATATATTTATATTGTGTGCGTGCCACGGGCTCGGGAAAACGTTGACTGAGCCAGTCCTTATGGCGTTTTACCTCTATATCTACGCGGGATCCGGTGGTAGCATGGGTCGGTATTGTAAAAAGCGAGTAAAAAGTAGGTATGGGTGTTCACTGGAGTCTAGTGGCTGTGCAAATGAATTCTAAAGGAGCAGAAGTGTGATTATTACAGAGGGCTGCTGTTTACATGGATTCAAATGCGATTGCATAAAGCCATCATTTGGTTTAGCGAATCAATAGAGAGACGATAAAATGATACCTTCACGTCTTGTTTCACTAACGCGATAAGTACCTGTGGTTTTCAATATCCCTACTCTAGAGGTGTTGACTGTACTTTGCTAAATTTATCTTACCAAGGAACAATCGTATTTCAAATCGAGTGCTGAAACATTGAAATCGGAGTATGATGTAGACGCAGGGACCGTGTAAGGCGGAACAAGAAAAATATTAATATTGATAAGAATTACAACACCTGGATACCAATATAAAACCAAGAGCCACATACTACACAATTTTTTTTTTTCCTTGCGCGTTCGCACAGCCGATATTTATCGCCATCTCTCCTCCGCGATGAGCGTATAGTTACTTTCCATTCTTCGTCCAATTACAATTATTGTGTCCATTGTTCTTCGAAACCAAGTCGACGGGAAGTAAGTATATAGGCTTGATCTTAATTTCTCCCGACCTTGAAAGTTTTTTCTTCTTCTTTTTTTCTAGATCACGACCCAATTTGCAAGCCCACCGTATTATTTATCTTTCACCAGTGAAATCGAGTCGCGAAAATAATATACTCGCAGCTCGTCCCGCGATTCTTTTAAACTAAACAAACGCAAGCACGTTCAGGGTATTGTGAAGAGTGACAAAAAAATCCAGGCGCGCTCAAAAGATCAAATGAAAAGGGTGTGAGAATTTTTTTTTCTTCTTTTTTTTTTGGCAACGGTGTTGCACGCGCGCCTTTACATACACACCCACTCACGTATAACGCGTAAGTATAGGTGCAATAAAAAGAGTTTTGCATCCTGCATTCAACCGCATCGGATCACTTCCGCCGCAGTGAAGCGGCCTTTTACTCTCCTTTTATATGCCGTATCCTATATACGTGTACACATCACACGCTCGCGCTCATTCGTGCCACTATGACTAGTTGGTATGTGGATAGTGTTTTTAATCTACCTAGCTTTCAGGAAAAAAAAGGCAAGTGCTCTATCAACATTCGTCGCCGTGAATTTTTTTTTTTTCTTTTTTTTCCCACGTACGTACAATTGATCAAGCTGAAACAAATTATTATTTCAACGAATCTTTGTATGAGTAAAATATACCTTTTTCATTGGTACATTCAATGAAAAAAAAACTGTCACTGGACCCCCTCGAGAACAAACTCCTTAGGCGTACAAAAATTCCAACTCTGGCCGAACTAAATCGCTGAAAATTGCAAAAATCCCCGTGTATTTAGCAACGAAATCCCAAAGCCGTTTTCTACGGGTAAAAGTGCGCTCTATTTAATTACAATGAAAGTAACGAAACACAAGAGCCCGAGACGAAAAAAAAAAAAAATTCTACTGCTACCATTGTCATGAACGGGAGAGAGGTGCATATAATAACGGGGAGTTTTCCGTGAAATAGAAACAAAAGCGAGAGAGAGAGAGAGAGAGAGAGAGAGAGCGTGTCACGGGAAAAAAGGGCGGAGTGGTCGGGGAAAATAATAGAGCTCTCGCTTTTCCCGTTCGCGCATACGCTCCGCGCGCGTGCACATCTACAAACTCGCGTGCGCTGAAAGGGGGAGTTTTTCTATTTTTTTTTTTTTTTTTATTTTTTTTTTTTTTTATGTGTCACTTGCTCCCCGCGCTTGCCCAAAGAGAGAACTCATTCTTCAGCAACAACCGCGAATCGCTTCGGCAAACATAAATGTTTTCTCTTTTTCGTGACAGGATGGCGAGGGGGAGGGGGTGGAAAAGCCGATAGCCAATCCATTCTTTATACGCGCGTGGACCCCTGACGCGTGTGATGAACAGCGCTTTTTTTTTGATGATACGTGCAGGTGTATGAAAAGCCCGTCGGAGCTGCTGTAGAGCCACGGATATGGCGATCGCCGAAAAATGTTCTGAACAGAAAAAAAGGCTCGTTTAATCGCAAACGCGTGCGATGTTGTTGAATGGATTCTTTTTTTCCGGCTCTGTACTCTGTACATAATACAAAGTGCCCTCGTCAATTGCAAAAGCTTTTCTGCAATTGTTGCACATTAACGATCGTTAAACAACCAACTACGAGAGATTCCAGAGATAACACTCTCTCTCTCTCTCTCTCTCTCTCTTGATGAAAAAATTACGGGTTTTTTTTTCACATTGACGTGGATATTATTTTCTAAACTCTGTGTATACTATGCACTTTCCAATAAATTGTTTCGTCATTTGATTCACCTCGCACTGGGTGGATGTATCCAATTATCACTGCACGTGAAAGCTGAGTGCAGATCACCTGCAAAACCAGGACATTATATGTCAAATCGTTACCGTCAGCCATGCAAAATGAATGTACGTCCTCCTCGTCTTTCCATTGAAATGTATGCGACTGTATTGTTATATAACTGTACGCTCAATTTGCAGCGAAGAATAAGGAGCGAGGCATGATTTTCACATCTCATTGTGTCTTTCGCGAACGGCGCCTCCTTTTCCTCCTTTATGCTATCACGGTAAATTACAGATTGTCAGTACAAGTATATGGTTGCTCCATCAGTCGAATTTTCCGCGTCTGCAAGTGCAACGGTATAAGCTGCTACCTTTGTATACCTAAACCCATTGCGGCGCTGTATCTTTTTTTTCGCCGGTAAGCACGCAATTGACAACTGCCATAACAGTGCACAAGGATAATTTTTTTCCTCTCTTCCTCCCCCGAAATTGCCGTAGTTGTCGTCGGAGTTTCGGGAAGAGCCTCTTTGTCCTTTTTTTTTTTTTTTCATCGCTTGAGAGAGAGAGTTTCCGAGGCGAGCTTCCTCTCGTCGTGTTCTCGCTTTCTCTATTTTTCCGCGCCTCTCTCGTGTTTCGTGCTCCTTTGTTCACTCGTTTGTTCGACAGCATAATAATGCCATGTTTACAATGTACACTTATACTCGACAAATGAGAATATGAAGATCCAACGTATGCAAAACAAACGTCAATTTTCAAATGCTGCTGATCACTCGGAGTCACCAAAGGAAAGATACAACTATTTACGCTCATTGAAACATGGATCTTAAATGTTACGGTGGTTGGGCTGTCCCTCTAATAAATATATTTCGGTACCGTCAGCCTGGCTAGGCGACGGGAAAACGGGGAATCTAATATGCAAAATTCGCCCCTGCGTTGATGCATCGGGTATATAAGCTACAAGGTGTCATGCAGCTGGAGAGGGAGAAAAAAAGCAAAAAACAAGCTCCCCAGGAGGGTCAAAAGAGAGGAGAAACGCACAAGTGCAGAGCCGAAGAAAACATTTAGAGTAAGCCCGCGTGCAAGGAACTCGCGTCAGCGGAGGAGGAGGAAGCGGGCGAGTGTAATAAAGCCTCTTACTTCGGAGCCACGGCAAAGTTCGCGTACGCATGTAATACAAATGGAGCCACTCATGGCCCTGCTCTTGAATATCGCAAGTGCTCGAAATATACCTACCCACTCGAGCCTCGATGATTTTTCTCTCTTCCTCCCCCCGAGGATTCACCGTCTCTCTCTCTCTCTCTCTCTCTCTCTCTCTCTCTCTCTCTCTCGAGTTTTTTGCCGGAGATTATTTTTGTAATTGAAGGCCCGCTTTGCGGAGTATATATGTATGGCTATGACACCCGATTAAATTCATCGGCACAGCTAGCGATTGCGATCTTTACAGGAGAATAGGTGAACGTCCATTGTTAGCACTCGATTTTTTTTTTCCATTCGGCTCCACTCTGGATCGCAAGAAGAGTATACATCTCGATCACAAGTACAAGTACTACCGGTAGTGCGTATCGATTGACCGGCGAGTCAATTACTCATCTGCAGCGCTATGTGTAGCATATGTGTGTGTTTTGTGCTTTTGCACGGGGCTAAAGTATCACGGGTATAGGTATATAACATGTAATATAATCTAGGCAAGGGCCGAAAATACGGAAGGGGGACCATCACCTTTGTTTGCGATGTCAATCAGGCAAATGAGCAATCATCGAAAAAGACGTGACATACCATTTGCTATATATATGTTAAGATTACACCACCTCGGCCAGCACACCTGCACTACTACCTATTATGTATTATCTGCGAGTCATCGGCTCCAAAGCCCAACGATCCAACAACACAGAGGAGACGGAAGCGGAGAAATCGATGCCAATGTGTATATATACGTATAAGAATCTGAGGAACAGCAAAGGAGAGATATACACTTATATGCTCCGTATATTAATTATCTAACGCACCAGCTCGGAGGTGCGCGCGACAACTCCTCCCCCCCCCCCCTCCTCCTCGTGCAAAGTACTTGCGCTGTCTGTTATTTGGGACGCTTGTCATTTCGTGGGAATAGCAAAAGAAGCGAAAGGGATGTATAGTTATTGTGCGGTACGTATGTATAATTATTGTACAAAGCCTCTGTGCGGATCGGCGATCGGTAAGCCGAGCCCGGCCGCGTGAGCGACGGTCCGTCAGTGTCCGTAGGACTCTATAATGACGGACATCTTTGTCGGAGCTCGGTTTTCTCACCTGTGCATCACGCTCCGCTCAATTGCATCTTTGTGCATTTCATTTCCGCGCGAGGAAGAGATATGATCGCGACAATCGGTAATTTGTGCTTCGCGTGTATCGTACGTTCATCGATATAGAGGATGGCTCTAGTAAACGCATGACTACACATACGCATAACTATTAGATGTATACATTATAATTGAATTCTGAACAGGTGGGTGGTTTTTCCATTTCATGCGATGGAAAATACTTGGAAAATCTTGAGCGTGTAAAACCCACACCGAACAATCCTCGCGACAAACAACGAGCGAATTTTCCTGCAGCAGTTCACTCTTGGCGAATGATGAAAAAAAAAAAATAATAATATGCCCTGCGGCCTCGCGAGAAGAAATGCACGAGCGTTAATAAGCTACGGGGTGGGAGAGGGGGCGCGTACAGCTGCCGTGCTCCCTTGTTTTTTCTATCGCCTAATGCGAATAACCTCTCGAGTGGCCGCGTTTTTTTCTTCTTGCCCAGAACTCTCTTTTCTTGACTTTTGTTTTTCAATTTGAACGTAATTTTTCTCGAGTTTTTCTTAGTCCGTGGAAAAGTGCATTTAATTAAACGCTCGGTCAGAGGAGTACGGTGTCTTACTTCTCTGTTTGGGGGCAACTAGAGGGAGGATGTCCATCGTGGGCGCTTTGCGCGCACATGTATAAACGCATTCGGAGCGACCGCGAGAGAGCTCGTTCCCTTTATTCGTTTGCCTCGAGGCGGACAAGGTTTTAACGAGCTTCTTTCTCTTTGGAGGATCGAAAAATGAAATGAAAAAAAAAAAAAGAGTGCAACAGGGTTTTCCGCCCTGATAATTTAATCTAATTGAAGAGGGTAATTAATTGCGAGATTAATTGCGTTTCGAAACTCTTTGAGGCTGTTATTTAAGTACCTAGTTTCCTTGTAAATCATTGATGCGCCGTTGGCTGAGCGAAAAGATACTTACGGTGTTTATCGGCAAAAATTTACTACGCCTATACCTATACGCAAATGGTTAAATTTTTACTGCTTGAAAAAAATGTAATTTAATGAAATTTTACCTAAACGACGTAATAGCCTCTTTTTCCTTAGCGTACAATACAGCGATATATGGGAATTTAAAATTTCGCACCATCATACAGTATATTCAAACAATACCATCAACCCGTCCATGAAACTGCCTCTTTTTACGCCCTTCGGTCTAACTTGGCAACCCTTTAGCGTCCAATCCGCCTCGACAGAGCACCCCTCATTAGCGCATAACATAATACTTATGAAGCACAAAATGTATCGATAATTGCATACTTATATATACGTACAATAAATTAATAATGATGATAAAAATAATAATGATGATACCACATAGTAACGAGGAAACGCGTTCGGTTGTTATTGTTTCAGGTTCCCTGGGCACGTCGGTCTTCGACACGGATGTGTACCTCGTGGGCGCGAGTGGCGGCGTGTACGCCCTTTTGGCCGCCCACCTTGCCAATGTGCTGCTCAACTACAACAACATGGAGTTTGGCATCGTCAGGCTCATCGGCATCTTCATTATCGGTTGGTTTACTCTCTGCATCTGTACATATCTGTATCCCCTCTACCCTGCGAGTGTGCCATATATATACGGCGCTTCTTCGAGTGCTGTTCCCCGATAATGATGCTACTGATTGCTTTCGAGTGGTTCGAAGCTGCAGTTCAAGGGGTTTTGTGATTTACGTGGTTTTCGTTTGAATCTTTCAACTCGGGAAGTTTTTTTCCATTTACTTTTTTATATATTAATCTATCAGATACGTATAGTTCGATGATTCATAGCAATTTGTACACACGATTTCGGTGCAACAATAAAGATACTAAATCCTTAGAGCTATGTGTTACATAGAACACGTCATACCTACCAGTCGTACTTTTACTCCATTCCAAATCTTTAGTACAGAAAGCGTTGAGACCTTGGGTCATTAAAATTAATTAATTGTAAGCTTAATATTTAATTGTACATACTTACTTCATAATTATATACTCAAAAATACCTTTTTCCCCTCTTCTACAATTACAATAAGTAGCCATGAAACTCGTTTGACTCAACACGAGTCGTTACACACATATACATAGAAGAGAGTCCCCGTAAACGTTAACTTTTCAACACGCATATAACGTGATCGTCAAAGCTATCCTTGCATATATTTATATACCTCTCCGTTACCGTGCTCGCGCGGCTTTTTACATTTTTCACGCTCGCACGGTGCACTTCCTACGCTGGCCGCTAGAAAAAAAAGAGAGAAAGAGGAATTGCGTTTCCACCTGAACTCTCCCGGAAAATATAGCGAAAAATAATTTCGTTTTTTCCCACACCCACATCGTTGATTAATAGCGCGGGGAAATTGAACCTCGAAACTTTGCTTTTGAAAAAAACTATGTCCTCCGCGAAAGGGTGCGTCTTTGACAAAAAAAGGCACTCGTCGCTCGGGGAAACGAAAAAACACTTTGCCCATCGAAAATAAGATCGCGTATATATATATATCAATCATCTTTCCCTCGATTTTTGATGCGCGCTATCGCGGGCTATGTATATTTTTTTTGTTCCATCCCCCGAAACTTTTAATTAAAAGATAAAGGAGAAGCGCCGCTTTTCCGATTCTTCCAACTGGCGAGCATCGAGCGCTTACTTTGGCTCTCTGCTGACGCTGCGCCGGTGAGAAAAGGATGGATGGCATCGGTTTTAAAACGGAAAGAAAATGCGTATTTTTTATCGAGTCGAGGCTTTAACGAAGAAACGTTTCCACTCAACACTCGCTCGTGTGCTTTCTTTTTTTCATTCAATCCTTCCAACTGCGGACTTTTTCTTGTTTTTCAGAACGCGCGCGCGTTGACGGTTCTATTAAACATTTCTCCTTTTTTTAATTATTCAACACTCCTAGTCGGCGCTCGAATAATTTTTTTTACTCCATTTTTTATTTTTTTTATTTTTATGTTTCAACGCGCTGTAGGGGCACGCTTCAAAGCGAAACTCTTTGAAGTTAACTTTACGGGTGCTCTTGTGCGCGCGCCTCTATATCTCTTTGCTCTGAAATGGAATTTTTTTTTTCTTCTTTTCCTCGAAAATTAAACCATTTACGAGTTTTTCCGATTTTACGTGACCGTGAGATTGTTACGATAAACTCGTCGATGTGCGTTATTCGCGGTTGGCAGCTGCGCAAAATAAACACCATCGTTACCGCGCTGACAAAAAGAGAGAGACAAGAGCCAAACCAGGTCGAGCCATTAACATTCTCTAACCAAATCAATAAGACCCTCTCGTTCGACACGTGCACCGTGCCATCGTGAATGAGAACGTAATTATACATAAATCTATATTTATGAGCCACTCCGATTTTTTCGATCGCTCATCACGCGCGTTTCTACTTGAATTATCCCAAAGCCCACGTCCACCGACGCGCAATTTTCCATCCCCCGTTAATGATGGCCAGCGCGCGCGTGTTTGCTCGCCCGCTTTGGTAATAAGTGACCCTCTTTCGCTTTTTTGAACATTTTTCGCGGAATAATGCCCCCCTGCCCCACCCTTCCCCGAGTTTAAAGCATCACTAGACCGGTGTAAAACGTATTTTCCCATTGCGGGTATGTGTGTATATAAAGCGGTGTCCGTTTCGCGGAATCGTTTGCTGGAGAGAATAATTAAAAAACTTTTGTGGGGCTGAAACACTTGGCACTGACTTGCGCGAAACTTTGAGCCACCCTTCGCTGTGCAGAGGAAGATGCATAAGGGTTGCTCATTAACTTTTCCGTTGAGTCCGAGAAAAACAGTACAGCTGACGATCGGACGCAACTGCGAGTCAAAGTTTGCGAACCTACAGCTCGGGGATGCTGTTCTAACAAGTATCGTGTACCTACTTACGCACTTTTTGTTGAAAAAAGTTGCGATTTTAATTATCCCAATTACTAAAAGAACAAAATGTCCGTACCTCCTTCTTTCAAAGTGTCTCTTTCACACGTATAGGAAGGACAATAATAACAGTTTAATAAAATATCCATTCAAATTGAGGGTGACAAAAAAATGGCCTATGGAGCTTTTGAAGCTAAAAACGTTGTGTCCTTGCGAGTCCTCGTGACTTTTTTTTATTCACTTACACCGTATCGGGTTCCGCACTTTCACGCGTTTACCGGAGAATGGTTTTCCATTGGGGAGGGGGGGGAGAGAAAAAAGAAAATTGTACAACTGTCACTCGCAGGACGAATTAAAAGAGAAGATAGCGGAAGGGAGGGAGGAAACGTTTTTACAACAGCGCAGCAGTACCCCGACACCTCGATCCATTTGTAAAACAGCTGCAATCGAAGGCCGGGATAAAAAGCCAGCAGCAGAGACGAGCAGAGAGAGAGAGTGAGTAGGAAAAATAAACAAAAAAAAAAAAAAAAGTCAAGGGTGGCAGAAGAATCTTTCCGCGTTTGCTTTAAAAATACACCCTTTCTCTCCGCACCTGATTTATTTCCGAGCGATTCACTCTCTTTCCCTCGTATCCCGTATATGTACTTACGTGCGTTCGTATAGTATACATTGCGATAGTAGTAGTCGTACCTCCTCCACTAACTTATCCGACGACCAAAAGGTCCCTCGGTTTTTTTCGGTTTTCTCTTTTTCGACACCTCGTGGCGCTGCTATACTATATATACCGACTACTTTATACACTTTGTTTCACTGTTTCTTCTTCTTTTTTTTTATTTAGTTTGCAATGGGTACTCGTATAAGAAACTAGATTCGATGTTTGTGTTTTTAAATCTGTACCGACTGTATTTATACTTTAAGGGGTGATTTTCTCTGAAGGGGCCATTTTTTTCTTACTAGCTATTACAATTGTACCTTAAAAAATATTCTAGACTGGTAGAACCATTGCACTCTGATGGATTAATTAGTGTATCTATAAGATTTGTACTTCTGCACTTGGTTGTTTCCTCTTCGTCGCGCAAAATCTCATTAATAACGCGTCGCTACGAAAAAAAAAAAAAAAAAAAAAAAAAAAAAAAATTTCTTTCCTTTCAACCAAAAACTGTATACAACTACTCGCTGCTTTTCATATCCTCGTGAATCTCACTTTGCAAATCCAAGCATTCACCTATATCCATGTTATTGTACTCATACAGAAATGTCGTATCTCTCCCTCTCCTTGTCATTATTACGTCCCACATATTATTTTGCATACATACACGTGTGTACTGCACCAACTTGAGGCATCTTCCTACACACATATTTATGTATACGTGTGTTTCTTTGTGCCCTACAGATGTATAAGATAAATATATACTACTTTCTCTGCCCCCCCCCCGTCACCTTTCCCTCGGCGTTTCTTTGTGCACCTTGTAATTTTCAAGGAGTTGCTTCTCATTAGACCACCTGTGTATATATTTATATGGGGGAGGGGAGTTGCAATAATATTCCAATGACAATAAGAAAAAAAAAATAATAATAAAAAAAAAAAAAAAAAAAAAAAAAAAGAATGATAAACGTTGTGTTTTTCAGCGAGCTTCGACGTTGGCTTTGCGATCTACGACAGGTACGCGGCGGAGCACATGCAGCTGGGCCTGCCGGTCTCGTACGTGGCCCACTTGACGGGGGCACTGGCCGGATTGACGATCGGCCTGCTGGTACTCAAGAACTTTGAGCAACGCTTGCACGAGCAGCTGCTCTGGTGGGTGGCCCTGGGTGTCTACGCGGCCTGCACGATATTCGCCATCATGTACAACCTCATGCACCCGGACTACCCGCGACGCGAGGGCCCCGGGGCCTTTGCCTACGGACACCAAGCCCTGCAGAGGGCGGCCACGTAACAGACCGAAGCCGGAGCCACGCGCTTTTGCTTCTCCTTCGCTGACGCCTGCACTCGCCGCGCGGAGGGGCAAGACGTCGACAACGACGGCGCTGATGTCCCCGTTACGCGGCAGCGAGACCACGAGAGGGTTGCTGTAGCCGCCGGGTAGTGTTCCTAGGGTGTCGCGCTCTGCTCCGCCCCCTCGCGAGCTTTTTGTTTCTTCACACGTATGCCAAAGATTATTCGCGTTCCGATGGGCATGGAGCTTTTTCACTTGCTGCGCAATATTGTTTATTTATTTTCCTTTTGCTCGAGTCCGATTGTATAAATACTTGCTGCGCGTCACGTGCAAAGGGGATGCGAGAAGAGCAGCGTGGCCATGCAGCGGCTTCGACCGGGGGAAGGAAGGGCAGGCGAGCCCACAAGACTGACTATTGGTACCGGAGAAGGTTGCGTGCGTGAAAGGGGGGAAAAATTAAAAAGAAAAAAAAAAAAAAAAAGAAAAAAAAAATACGATAGATCCGAAAATAAAAACATATTTTTCTGTACGGCCCTGTTGTAAATATTGTACAGTTGCGAGCGATCCGATTGGAGTGTGCGTAAGTTGTGTTTTGGTCGTTTGTGTAACCCTGCGAAGGGCGCGTCGTTTGCTTTGTTCAACGCTTATCATTAACGTGCAAAAGAAGGTACGACGAGGTGAAATTTAATCTGAGCTTAATCGTCGCTCTTGGTTTTTCTTGCCTCGTCGGGACCGTCGCGCGATTTTTCAAAGCGCCGAGCAAAAAACGCGTTTTTTCGCTCGAAAAATATCCATCAGCGCGCTCCGTTGAATTTCGCTTCGGTTCCTCCCCATCACCCGTTGTACATGGCAAACAAACGAAACACATAAATACTCAAAGACGAGTAATTGGAGTCCATTTCAAGGTATACGGTAGAAATTTGATTTCGCCGATGCTCGTACCGTGACTCGAGATTGTTTTTTTTTTTTTTTTTTTTTTTTTTTTTTTTTTTTTTTTTTCGCGAAACAAAGAATCGACTTTTCAGGAGCAGTAGCTCTTTGCTCGTCCTCCAGAACAGCCTGTATGTATATGCCACCCTACCCGGACACAATTAACTCCATTGTAACGTGCGAGTTGTGTGTGTGTGTGTGTGTTTTTTTCTGTTCTGTTTTGTATTGTACGAGGGCAAGAAAAAATACCTCTACTGTGTTCTTAAGTTATGTTGTGTCGTTTGATTGTCCCAGTGTCCGTGTGTATTTATTCAAGTGAAAGCTTTGAAGGGAAGGGGCTCCGGAAAAAAGCTCGGGCGCTCTTGTGGCGCGGCTGAAAGCTCGACCTCTTTGTTGTCGTTTGTAATTGCGCTTTTTCTCCGTGGCTATTCTTTTTCTTCTTTTTCGTGCATCGGCGTTAATTCATGGCAAATTAAAAGGTTCATTCTTGGGCGACAATTTTTTTTCTTCTTCTTTTCTTGAATACAACTGTTCTACGGGCTTCTGAAAAAAGACAATACGATACTCGATGACATTTTTTCACAATTTTTTTGTTTCCTTTCTCAGAAGAAAGAGCCTTTGAAAAAAGTAATCGCGATCAGGCCCGAGCTTTTTCGAACGCACTCGTAGATAAAAAACAAAAAAAAAAAAGGGAAAAAAGAGAAGACAAAATAAAGCTGGGATACAGCGACCCACGCACAAGATATTAAAAAAGAAAACGCGTGATTGGGCGATAGGAGGGGGGGGGGAGAAGGAACGAAGAATGTGAGAGGACACCGATGCGGAGAGAGACGTGTACACACATATAAATGTACCCCCACATTTATGAACGATGCTAGTCAATTAGTGCACCCTGCAAGGGGTGGGTCTCTCGGAAAGGCACTCGCTGCGGGCAGCAAAAGAGACGGAAGCGTCCTTGTCCCTGTCTCCCTCTTTCCCTCCGCTGTACCTTTTTGAGAAAACACCACCATGTACAGCATAATACCCCGCCGAGGAGGAGGTCGCGCCTTAACGTGGGTGTAACATCAAGAGGCGTAATTATGCGTGAATAATTAAATGCGATATACTATTATTATTATTATTATTATTCCCTCTGCTTCTCGGTTACGGGAAGAAGCAAGTATACTTGGGCGCGATTTTCCTCTAATGCAATGACGAGCGACTGCTTGTGTATATACACTCTGTTGTTTTTGTCCAATCGCGCAAAGTTACTTCAAGAGGGAGTAAGCATATAATATATTGTACAAAATGGTCTCGCTATCTCGCTTTGCTTTCGTCGTTCTCTTTTGCGCGAGTGATGTGTCTGTACCTATTATAAGTACGGGGCAATGAAACAAATAGACCGAAAACCCCAGTCAAAGTCTTGAATTGATGATTAAATCGTAAGTACGTCTGTTTTAAGGCTGAAACTCTGTATTACGTTTATCTACTATTTATGTTTAAGTTTAAGGAATAAGTGAAGTAAGAGAAGAAAAAATAACAATACGAAAGCTCGTCTTGGTTGAAAGATCTGTGAAACATTGTTTGTATATTTATATCTGTCATGTGAAAAGTGCGTTTGATGATTTATTTACTTTTCTGTTTGCGTTAACTGTTAGTTTGGTCGTTTGGTTTCAATCACAAAAATGTGTTTGCATTATCTATAGGGATCAATAAAAAGTAAAAAAAGAAAAAATTGAAAAAAAAGAAAAAGAGAGTCCAAACAGTTCCTGGTGAGATGTATTTATTTAATACTTGGAGAAAAAAAAATCCACTACTCGAACAATCATGCTGCGAAATAAATGTATTCCGCTAGTGCTTATGTATAGACATGTAAGGAGAACAATTATAAAATATATAAAGACAAAAAAAAAATTTGGATATTTCTCAGAAAATATTTACAAACAATTCCGGATCGAGAGCGTATAAATGTGTACACGAGCGAGTGATCGATTACTGCGCATCGCATGCATTAGGATCTTCGACGAAAGTTTTAATCTAAATTATTGTCAATAAGTTTAATGTGTAGAATCGATATTTTGTTCAACTTTTGTCTCAATTGGTCGATAGTTTTATCGATATTTTTTTTCAAGTCCAACAGAAGATTTTAATGGGTGCGATTATCTTACCATTTAAGTATATAAAATATATGAGAAAAACCAACAAATTAAACGAAGAAAAAAAAGAAAGAAAGAAATGTATAGATGTATACATATATAAATAAATAAATACGCATAATATATATACATATATTTACGGTCAGTCACGAGTCCACAAGCCAAAGAAGTGGAGCTAGTAAAAGAAAAAGACGAAACAAAAACGTTTCCATAGTTTATCGTGTTAAACTCAACGATAATTCCTCGCTAGGCTTAATTCGCGTGTACAGTTGCAAAACGAAAGCTCGAGTATCGCTGGACGAAAATTCAGCGGCAGCTGATGGGAGAGAGGAGCGCGGACGCGGGGAAAGAGTCTTTGTACTTCGATGTCACATTGGTTCTCGAAATGGAGAGTAATGGAAGCCTATACTATTTGTTTCGTTTTGGCACAGACGCCAAGTGCTTATATACATATATACATAGTATACATACTTAACTTACAAATTTACTGTAAATCAAGAATAAACGAACGAGATGTCAGTATTTTTTCAAATCTCCTCGAGTATTAATTTAGTACTGTACTTGTAAAAAATTTCTCAAGCGAAAATAAAGCGTTATAGGATGGCGTATGTTTATCTCTGGTGCGAATACTTTGTTGTCAAATTTTGCGTGATGAGTTTGTGAGAAAAAAAAAAAAAAAAAAAAAAAAAAAAAAAAAAAACATAATTAAGGAAATAAAAAATGTCAAACAACCGATACAACTTGTTCCGAAAATGTATGAGCAACAGAGATTTTTTGTGAAACAGATGAGCAAAATAAAATCGAGCGATGCACCAAACAGAAATGACTCCATTATTCTTATTAACAAAAAGTGAGATATGATTCCAGATCACTTAAATAAAATAATGCGCCAAATTGCCTTGCGTTTTCCATTTGTGAACAAAGTGGTGAGAACACAAAAAAATAATAAAAATAAAAAAAAAGAGTAAACGAATGGCGTGCGTGTTAAGAGTCGCATTTACCAAATACACTATTTAAGTAACGGTACGTTCCCTTTTAGCGATTTATTATAATTGATGTCGTTCATATGATAACTTGAGACAAAGTTTTTTGATCGGAAAGCTCCGTACTGCCAGCGAGAATGTACTTTTTCTTGAATATAACAAGTATAAATTCGTTATTGTAATAAATGACAAAAAAAAAAAAAAAAAACAAAAAAAAAAACAAAAAAAAATAAAAACAAAAAAAGGTAATGTCGAAAAGACTTGTATTTATTGTATCTTTAAATCGCTTGAGAGTTTGTGTAATATAAAAAAAAAAAAAAATGAGTGAAAAGTGACAAGAAAGCTTTTAAACATCACATTGGTATCATTGCACCTAATTCAAAATAAATTCATTTAATTATTATAAAATTTTGTTTATTTATTCATAGAATTAGACGGTTCAAACAACATCTCGGCACCTAACTTACCCACCTAACAATATTTCTTCAGTAAAAAAATAACTATACAAAAATTAAACAGTCTATGTACATGTTTACCATTGGGTAAGTCAAATGAAAAGGTTTTCCAAGCTTATATTGCATACATCATGTTCGTTGGTTTTTTTAACAATTTTTTTTGGCAAAACTTCAAATTTACAGTCAGTCATCTTATACTTTTCACAAAATGCCTTGGGAACAGTGTTAAAACGTTTTTCAAGAAAACCATAAACGTCACTCCTTGTCTTGAGAACATTAAACACTTGTTTTTCTTGTTTTGTCAATACTTTGTCCAGCATAAAAACTAAATGATGATGCATACACATAAAAGGGGTACCCATGCTTGATGTTATATCAAGCCAGTCTTGTACACACTCAACAGGAGTGCTCGCGAACCCTGAAAACAAGGCAGGATTTGCCAACAGTGCACTGGCAACCATAACACCATTGCATTTGGAGTCTTTATACAGATTCACGGCATCCTTAAGACTCCTAACATTTCCATTAGCTATAACTGGTAACTGTACAGAACTCCTAACAAGTTTCAAACTTTCCAAATCAATAGGTTCATTCCTCATGTCTGGAGTCCTTGCATGAACCGTGACAAAGGACACGCCAGTTTTTTCCACAATTCGGCAGAGATCTATCGTTTTCTGTAAATCTTTTAATAGACGAATTTTTACAGAAACGGTAAAGGGCTGTGGTATCCTATTTCGAACTTGGTAAACCATGTCTTTGACAAGCTGTGGTTTGGTCAATAAATCAGCCCCATAGCCATCTTTCATGGCCCATCGTTGAGGACAGCCACAGTTCAAATCAACACCATCGGCGTAGCTGTTGGAAGTTGAAACAATTTTTTGGTAAGCCCAAAACGTGTTTTTTAATGTTGAGTACATAATAATATACATACGGTGCAATGAGTTCTGCAGCTCCAACATAATCATCCACCTCGTTGGCAGCGAACTGCACGACAAGCGGCCTGTCGTCTTTGCTCGTTGAAAATTCGCTGTCCCGTGCCTTTGACGACTGAACGAACGCGTCGGCAAGGATCATCGGGGTGAAGCAGAGGTCACAGTCGTACTTTCTCATCAAAGTACGAAACGGTAGTCTGTAAGAAAATTTTTATTTAATACAAAACAAATGAACGATAGCCAAGGGATTTTTCATTCAAGAAATTATTTGTTTGCTTACTTGCTGTACCTCACCATTGGAGCACACACTTTGGTCATCTGTGGCTCCGTCAACATGTCCAATATGTCGCGTGACATACCTATAATTACCTAAGCAATGAGTTATGAATGTTATTGATCCAACACTCAACTTATAACACAATTTTTAAACACAAATTTATAGCCATTAGCTGCGGTTCTAATTTAAAAAATTGAGTCGACAGTCAACACGCGCGCACATTAATTAGTTAGCAGACTACATTTTCCGCAGTGGTTGTGGGTTGCGGGGTTATTGGGTGGTTTTTGTCAGCGTTCCGCATCTTCCCCAACGCTGTCATGCGTATAGGCTGATGAGTTAAGGCTGTCGTGATACAAATAGAATTGCTTAACAATTAAGAAGCTCAATCAAATAAGTACACAATATGATTTCTTTTCAGCAACGAGAAATAACCTCCCGTATCCCTCACTCCTCCCGTGGCTCATAAGCTAATCTTATTCTGCAATCGTATTCCGCACATGGTCGGAGCCAGCAAAAAATATTTCTGCGGAAAATCGTCAGATTACGGATTCTGGTAAAGAGAGCACGGTGTAAGGCTGCGTATACATGGAGTCTTGAACTTTCAGGACCAGCCATAAGCCCGTGTGAGTGCGAGTGAAAAGCAAGAACATATTACTCTCTTTCTCGCACTCACACGGGCATATGGGCTGGTCCTGAAAGTTCAAGACTCCATGTATACGCAGCCTAAGATGTACACTCGCAGTACCTTAATTCGAAAACCGCGAAATTCAAAAATGTTTCAAGAGTTTTCAATCTAATTAGAGAACCACTGTAACTTCGTCCGACTGTCAGTAGGGTAGATTGCGGACTATCATAGCAGTTTTTTTATAGGAATCTTTTGATTTTTATAAGGTTGGCACGATACTTCCTCTTCAAATCAAAACACACATTTAACGTCAAGTGTCAGTCAGGTTGAAAGTTAAGTAATAATTTGATGAGAATATATTATAACGCCCAGAGTATTGGAAAAAAAGTATTCGAAGAAAGTTGCAGAAAAAAACGAATGGAAAGTAATGCTCTGGATTCTTTTATTACATCATAATCAAGTTGACATGTGAAATTGAATAAGCAAGTAAATGTATATTATTTTGAAATATGATGATTATTTAACCATTGTAACTGCTTTGTTTATGTTTTCCTTTGTTTACAAATCATGAAAAGCAAGGTGAAATTGGAATTTAAAGCCTAAATTATTCAATCATCATTTTCAAAAGTGAAACTTAAGAGCACTTGTCACCTTTGTTTCATTTCAACCAAGTTTCACTTGCTCCTTGACAAGTAAGTTTTTTTGAAACTTTTACCACTATACATTGTTATACTTTTGTTATTTACTTTTAGGTTATAAAAATATAATTTTTGTCTTTCTACTGTAACTGCCTCAACTTGGTCAATGAAAGCATCGCTGATGATTCCTGCTATCGACTCCAATAAACGTTGTAACAGTTTCGAGTTTTCATAAGGTCCATGTAAATCATATACTTACAAAAAATTTTATGCAAGACTCAGTAGTGTATTATTTAACAGGTTTGATTCCAGTGAAAGTGGTGACTGACATAAGCTGTGATATTTGTGGTGGCGTTAAATCCTGGTATACTGCTGTATCACTCAAGAATCAAGAGTGTGCGTTCAGAGTCGACGGAGTGATCACCTAAAAATAGTCTTTTCAAAGTAGTAAATTTTCTGAATTATTATTTAAAATCAATGATTTTGACGATTTCATCTTTTTAAAAGAGTAATTTTTTGATTATTCTCTTATTTACAATTTACAATTCAAAATTCATGCAATTGGTCTTTACCACACAAATCAAACTATTTTTATGAAAATCATAGTCAGTTGTACAATAATTCTTTTGGAATTAATACATGTATATTCCAAGTAATTTCTTACCCTTGTTATTTCATTCTACTTGGCTCAGAAAATCAGCTAAATACATAATAATTTGTTTGCTCATACTTTTCAAGTTCGACAGACAGCACTCATGCAATAAATTTACCACTTTTAAAGCAGGAAGTAGTTATATGTACAATTTCACTAATTTTAAATACTAAAATTTACTAAATCAATTTTTACTATTGTAAATACTATTTACTAATTTAAAATTTAAGAAAATTTACTATTTTAAAAAGAATTTTTTTAATTCTTCCCAAACTTATATTTATAAAATCACCAACTTTGATAGACTGTCGATAAAATCGAACCGGAACCTGAATCTATAAGGCCGCCTTCCCGGGTCTCGTAACTCTTATATTCTATTTCACTATGTATAGTATTGAATTAAAAAATTTTTTTTTCTTCAATAAAGTTACTCATTTTATTCGTGTTATAAAAAATTGTTTTACACCCTACTTCTCCTTTAATTTGTTTGACAATTTTTTTTTTTTTTTATACTTATTTTAAAAAATAGCACAATTTTGATTGCCTGGGAATGTAATATCACTGAAAAAAATTTTGCAATCTGAAAAAAAAAAAATTGTTATGCCATTGCTGTTTACATAATTATTGGAGTAAATGGGTGTCTTAGAAGGGAGATGTTTTTCCCGTCGGCTATTTACCTCATGGAGTGCTAGGCCATCCATGTTGATGTCTGGTAAAGAAACGCAAAAAATCAAGGTTTGCCAGGATATCATCATTTCTTCTTGAAATAACATCCCTGAACCACTCACCACGATGTATTTTATTTTGGATCCTATTGTACTGGTTGCGCAATCTGTTATAAATAATTTTTGCGTCACGTGGGTTCACTGAAACAAATAATTTTTTAATGTAAAAAAAAAAAAATGTCGTTGATGCTCACGGTAGGCGTCTGAAATTTGATGGATGTCTTACTCTGATCGTTTTCTGGCAAAACTTGGTTGACCTCATGCTCAATCTCAATCCAGATGACTGCTTTCGTTTCATTACACCGATACAAAGGAATCTGAAGGATTGTACAACATGGGCTTCAAACTGACTTGATGCACCACTTCTAATTCCTTTCTATTCATTTTTAATTGCAAGATGTTGATAGAATCTGGATAGAAATGTCGAAACATAAGAAACGATACACTAGGATTAAACGCGGGAAGGATTGTTATATATAGAAACAATCAACCCCCTTCCCCTCCCTCGCGTTTACTTAGGTATACTTACCTAAAACAAAGACGTAACACTTAGTTTTCTTCTCATCACTTACGATATATGTATGCATGCATGGATGTCACCAGCAATTCTTATTGATTTATTATTTAAAAACGTTAAGCCCAAAATGCCGTTTCGACCTACAGTTGAAAATCTGAATCAAATGCGCGCTCTTATAGCATTAGGACAAACAAATATCCAGATTTGTGAATATTTTGAATGTCTGGAACCTTGCGTATGGAAATGGAGAAACAGATTCCGAGAAGAGGAGGAAACGGGTGTTTTGGCTGAAGATTTACGGAAATACAATCGTCGCCCGTGGAAGATTCCTGATGATGATCTCGAACAAATTGTTGCTACAATTCAAGATGATCCTTTTCAGCCTGTCAATAGTCTACCTGCTAGAATGCAACTTGACGTTCACGAACGCACAATTCTTACATCACTAAAAAAAAAAAGCAACATGAGATATCGCAGGCCAGCAGTTAAAACTTATTTAAATCATAGGCATCGAGAGTTGAGACTGGAATATGCCATGATGGATCAAAATCGAAATGCCCAAGAATGGCAAAAAACTATATTTCTTGATGAGAAGGTGTTCTCGTCTTCAAAAGATGGTAATATTTTTGTAATAAAAAATACTTTTTATAACTTTTGATATCGAAAATTATGTATAAATATCGTCACTCCATGATTAAAGTATGCTGATTATGACGTTGGGCTGTAAAACAGTTAATATTCTAAAGAAATTACAGTAGTCGATTAAATTGATGTACATAAGTACTCAATAGATCTTGAAAAATTATATTCCAATACATTTCAGTTACTCTTTTACATTAACATATATGTTTATAAGGAGAACTGGGGTTTGGAGAGTACCAAACTCACGTTACAGTTTTCAGAATGTGATCCCATGCCATCACAGTGGCAGGCGTACCAAAGCTGTGTGGGCATGGATCTCAGGTAATGGACCTGGTGACTTGGTGGTAATAAATCGAAAATTGAATGGAGAGGGCTATGTAAACATTTTAGAACGATACCTATTGCCAGGAATACTTAATCGGTATCCTCATGAAGAACTTATATATGTCGTAGAGGACAACAGCGCAGTTCATACTTCTGCTGTCGTCAGAGAGTGGTATGCTGCTCACCCCAACATTGTTAGACTTACCTCACCCACCAAAGTCGCCTGATTTGAATTGCATCGAAAATGTGTGGTCTGCAATGGTTAAAGAATGGCGCCCCCAACGTGCACTCAATGATCAGCAGTTAACTGACAGAATTACAGATGCTTGGTTAAACTTGGCTCTTCGAAGAGAGTACTTCCTTGCATTGACTAATTCTATGAATAATAGATTGCAAGCCGTTATAGATGTTCAAGTAAGTTACACTAAATACTAAATTCTATAAAGCTATATTAAGTAAGGCCTAGCACATAACATTGCCAGGCAATCAAAATTGTGCTATTTTTTAAAATAAGTATTAAAAAAAATAAAATTTGTCAAACAAATTAAAGAAAAAGTATGGTGTAAAACAATTTTTTATAACACGAATAAAATGAGCAATTTTATTAAAGAAAAAAAAATTTTTCAATTCAATACTATACATAGTGAAATAGAATATAAGAGTTACGAGACCCGGCGAATGCGGCCTTATAGATTCAGGTTCCGGTTTGATTTTAGCGACAGTCTATCAAAGTTGGTGATTTTATAAATATAAGTTTGGGAAGAATTGAAAAAATTCTTTTTAAAATAGTAAATTTTCTTAAATTTTAAATTAGTAAATAGTATTTAAAATAGTAAAAATTGATTTAGTGAATTTTAGTATTTATAATTAGTGAAATTGTACATACAACTACTTCCTGCTTTAAAAGTGGTAAATTTATTGCATGAGTGCTGTCTGTCGAACTTGAAAAGTATGAGCAAACAAATTATTATGTATTTAGCTGATTTTCTGAGCCAAGTAGAATGAAATGACAAGGGTAAGGAATTACTTGGAATATACATGTATTAATTCCAAAAGAATTATTGTACAACTGACTATGATTTTCATAAAAATAGTTTGATTTGTATGGTAAAGACCAATTGCATGAATTTTGAATTGTAAATTGTAAATAAGAGAATAATCAAAAAATTACTCTTTTAAAAAGATGAAATCGTCAAAATCATTGATTTTAAATACTTATTCAGAAAATTTACTACTTTGAAAAGACTATTTTCAGGTGATCACTCCGTCGACTCTGAACGCACACTCTTGATTCTTGAGTGATACAGCAGTATACCAGGATTTAACGCCACCACAAATATCACAGCTTATGTCAGTCACCACTTTCACTGGAATCAAACCTGTTAAATAATACACTACTGAGTCTTGCATAAAATTTTTTGTAAGTATATGATTTACATGGACCTTATGAAAACTCGAAACTGTTACAACGTTTATTGGAGTCGATAGCAGGAATCTTCAGCGATGCTTTCATTGACCAAGTTGAGGCAGTTACAGTAAAAAGACAAAAATTATATTTTTATAACCTAAAAGTAAATAACAAAAGTATAACAATGTATCGTGGTAAAAGTTTCAAAAAAACTTAATTGTCGAGGAGCAAGTGAAACTTGGTTGAAATGAAACAAAGGTGACAAGTGCTCTTAAGTTTCACTTTTGAAAATGATGATTGAATAATTTAGGCTTTAAATTCCAATTTCACCTTGCTTTTCATGATTTATAAACAAAGGAAAACATAAACAAAGCAGTTACAATGGTTAAATAATCATCATATTTCAAAATAATATACATTTACTTGCTTATTCAATTTCACATGTCAACTTGATTATGATGTAATAAAAGAATCCAGAGCATTACTTTCCATTCGTTTTTTTCTGCAACTTTCTTCGAATACTTTTTTTCCAATACTCTGGGCGTTATAATATATTCTCATCAAATTATTACTTAACTTTCAACCTGATTGACACTTGACGTTAAATGTGTGTTTTGATTTGAAGAGGAAGTATCGTGCCAACCTTTTAAAAATCAAAAGATTCCTATAAAAAAACTGCTATGATAATCCGCAATCTACCCTACCGACAGTCGGACGAAGTTACAGTGGTTCTCTAATTAGATTGAAAACTCTTGAAACATTTTTGAATTTCGCGGTTTTCGAATTAAGATACTGCGAGTGTACGTGTAGTTATGTGTAGTAGTGACAATTTTCGGGTAAAAGATACATTGCACACTTGCCGCAAATAGCACAGAAAATGTCAACTTATTATTTTCTATCTCCAAGTTTAGTTGCGGCTGGTTTATGATAAACTAAATGGCTCTACTATAAGTAGTGATAATTTTTTGAATCAGCGCCATCTAGCGTTGCAAATTTTTGAACTAAAAAGTGGCCCTAAAATTCTCAAGGAGAGCTTTAGCGCTTAGAGACACTTAGCCTATTATAATCCAGCCGCAACTCATCTTGTAGCTAGGAAATACAAAAATAATCATACATGTGTTTTTGGCGGCAAGTTACCAATCTATTTTCTACCAAATAATTGACCTCCTGTGTATTTATACTTTTAAAGATAAATTTTCGGTAGAAAATAGATTGTTAACTTGCCGCCTAAAACACACGTATGATTATTTTTTCATTTTATAGCTACTTTATGAGTTGCGGCTGGTTTATAATAGGTTAAGTGTCTCTAAGCGCTAAAGCTCTCCTTGAGAATTCTAGGGCCACTTTTTAGTTAAAAAATTCGCAACGCTAGATGGCGCTAATCCAAAAAATTATTACTACTTATTACAGTAGTGTCATTTAATTGATTATAAACCAGCCGCAATTAATTTCGATTGTGTAAAATGAAAAGTTAACGCCATTTGTGCTATTTGCGGCAAGTTTGCAATACATTTTTTACCCAAAATTATAAATATATAGGAGGTCACCATTCAGATATAAGATAAATTGCAAACTTGCCGCAAACAGCACAAGTGGCGTTAACTTTTTATTTTACACAATCAAAATTAATTGCGGCTGGTTTATAATCAATTAAATGACACTACTGTAATAAGTAGTAATAATTTTTTGGATCAGCGCCATCTAGCGTTGCGAATTTTTTAACTAAAAAGTGGCCCTAGAATTCTCAAGGAGAGCTCTAGCGCTTAGAGACACTTAGCCTATTATAAACCAGCCGCAACTCATAAAGTAGCTATAAAATGAAAAAATAATCATACGTGTGTTTTAAACGGCAAGTTAACAATCTATCTTTTACTCGAAAATTCATCTTCAAAAGTATAAATACACAGGAGGTCAATTATTTGGTAGAAAATAGATTGGTAACTTGCCGCCAAAAACACATGTATGATTATTTTTGTATTTCCTAGCTACAAGATGAGTTGCGGCTGGTTTATAATAGGTTAAATGTCTCTAAGTGCTAAAGCTCTCCTTGAGAATTCTAGGGCCACTTTTTGGTTCAAAAATCCGCAACGCTAGATGGCGCTAATCCAAAAAATTATTACTAACACTTATGGTAGAGCCATTTAGTTGATTATAAACCAGCCGCAACTAATCTTGGAGATAGAAAATAATAAGTTGACATTTTCTGTGCTATTTGCGGCAAGTGTGCAATGTATCTTTTACCCGAAAATTGATCTCTAAAAGTATAGATGTTCTACTTATATATATTATGGTCTGTTGTGTTATGTTATGTTATGTATTGACATGAGGATTATACCTTTTATTTATCCACTGCTAGTTTGTTTTTGTTACTTGCGCATGCGTATATAAAAGTAAACGAGTCTATTTACACATAAGCAGTTGTGTCAAAATCTTGTTTAGACAGCGATTTCGTATATTAATGTCTTTCATCCAACAACTTTGAAAAAATGTGCGCATCCAATTTAGAAAAAGCTTTTCAAATTCTTTCTAAGGAAGCCCAGGGTTTGTACTTAGTAACTACAGTGTTATTTGACTATTATTTATTAATGATCCTATTTGTTTAAAAAATTAAAAAGCGTAGTGGAAATTATATTTTAAATATTTTAGAACTCTACTTGCCAACCCAAGTTGCCGAAATACAAGAGAATAATTTATCACCTTTAGAATTTTACAAAAATTACGTATCAAAAAATATACCAGTTGTGATAAAAGGTGGAATAAAGCACTGGAGTGCCATAGAAAAGTGGGGTATATCATACTTTAAACAAAAGATAGGCAACAAAGTAGTTAACGTGGCCGTGACACCTAATGGTTATGCAGATGCTGTATCTAAGGAAAGGATCTTGAATGGTTTTGGAGACAAAGAATATTTTGTAATGCCAGAAGAACGTTACATGACTATGAACTCATTTTTGGAAAAATTAGAAAATCCATGCGATAACAGTATTTATTACATACAAAAACAAGATTCCAATTTTGAAGAGTTTCATGAACTTTGGAAGGATGTCGAGAGTGACTTGTCCTGGGCATCCGAGGCTTTTGGTACAAAGCCAGATGCTGTTAACTTTTGGATGGGTGACCAAAGAGCTGTAACTTCAAGTTAGTTCCTCGCACAATGAAAATATGAGTAAATATGTTATCTTTGAAACTTCTCAGTGGTTGATTGACCAATGTTTTTTAGACCCTTTGATTACTTGAATAGTAAGTAGTAAGCACTATCCTCTACGTAATTCCGTTTGATTCTCAACTTTTCAACAGTGCACAAGGATCCATATGAAAATATATATTGCGTGATTTCTGGAGAAAAAGAGTTTACATTACACCCACCAACGGATCAGCCATGGATCCCATACAAAGGGTATCCTTCTGCTTATTACAAAGAAATTGAAAAAGGAAAGTGGATAACAGAACCGACGAGCTCGGATTTAGATTTGTTTAATACAGAAGAAAATGCAGATTGTACACAAACTGATCAGGATTCAGTATCATGGATAGCAATTGATCCACTAAACCCTGATTATGACAAGTAAATAATAGAATGATTAAAATAAAATATTAATACAAAAATGTACGTTTATAGTTAAATGTTAATTTACAGGTATCCAAATTATAAAAATGCAAAAAAAATAAGCGTCAGAGTTAACCAAGGAGATATTCTTTATTTGCCGTCATTATGGTTTCACCATGTAAAACAGTCACATGCTTGTATAGCTGTGAATTATTGGTATGACATGGAATACGACATAAAATATGCTTATTATAAATTTGTAGAAACTTTATGTAAATGATACATAAAAAGTGATGATTTATCTTTTTCAATAAAATGATATTTTTACAAACTTTGACATCTATACATTGAGTAAAACCTTGCATTATTAAAAAATTACATAATTTTAAACGGTAATGGAATTTCACGTGTACTGATTGCTAGAAGAAAGAGCTTTAATCACATATTCATCAAGTTTTTGTCAAATTTTTCATTTTTTTTTTTTGTTTTTTTTTTCGTAAAATACACATATTTGTAAATTTCTATTTATATAAATACTTGAATAATCTAAAAAATTTTTGCAGAGCTATTTGTTGACAAATCCTTTTTATTTGTCACTTTTTCTTCATATTTCAATTAATTATCTCGCTCTCACACATGCTTACATCTCATTGTTTATTTGCGTGAAACGACTTCAAATTTATTATCTAAAATTCAAATATAGCCAAATCAATTAAAAATATTTCATAGATTAAAAGAGGTTGTAAGGTAATCGTCATCGCGGTGACGACGTGACGTATCAGGACTAATACAACCAGCCATCGTATCGATATCGATAGCACGCCGATCAGTCGGCCTCGTCGTCGTCCTGATCGTCGGCTAGTCGACCGGTTGAACGACGATAAGGACGCTTAGGCACTTGGATCTCTTGGAACTTACGATTTTCCATGTAGCGCCGGTAATTGTTGTCACGCTTTCGTCGTTGCTCTTCCGCCTGCTGGCGACGTCTTTCTGGGTTCATGTGCGTCGTTACCATGTGTCTGGTCAAGGAGCTCGAAAATTTATATGTTATGCCACAAATATTACACGAGAGAACCTCTTCACTCTCTCCTTGCTGAAATTGAGTGTTATATTCGTAATTATTAACAGATTATTTGAGAAAGGTAAATGGTTAAGAAAAATTGGTCGATTCATTACTTTTCCTTGCTGGTGTACCATCATGTGCCGCTGCAGATTATTCAATCGATTAAATTCTCGCCCACAAACTTCACAATCAAATTTTCTGTCAGGATCATGGTTCTTTTTATGGACATTCAAGTCATTGAGGTTTGAAAAGTTTTTCTGACAAATGTCACAAACGTGAGTCCTTTTTTCGCCAGCCAAATGCGATTGCTCGTGTTTTATCAGACTAGCCTTATCTAAGAATTTACGACCACAGTAAATGCAGGGCATAGGAAGGGAATCTGGATTGTGAATAGCTAAATGCTTTCTAAGAGTATTAGCTGTCGGAAAGGACTCGTGACACTCGAGACATTGGAACAATCGTCCTTCACTGTGAGTCCTACGATGACGAGCCAAGGAATTTTGATCAGCAAATCTATTAAAATGGAAATACATTCAAACTAGTTTTCTTCCTTGATACGCCCGACATTGGATATATTATAAGACAATACCTCTTAGGGCACAAGTCACAAGGAAAGTTCCTTGTAGTTATGTCTTCTTCACGAGCATGTTTCAGTCTATTGTGCCTGAGGAGCTGCAACGAAGTCTTGAACGTTTTATTGCAAATGTTGCACTTTGCTTCGGCAGGGCTCGGTATTATGACTTGTGTTCGTTTTTGGCCATGTTCATCTTCAGATATAATCAATGATATTGTAACTGTGTTATCGTCGTCGTCTGGATGCCCACGCTGTAATAATCGTTTAACGAATAATGTAATAAGTTTACTTCAATTGTTAAACAAACAAATATGGCAAACAATTTACTTTTTTCGTGTTAAAAGATTTAGGTTGTTCTTCAGGGATTACACAGTTATCTGCTTCAATCTGCTGATCTTCCTGAATTTGGGTCGGATCGTCTTGACTTTCTTGCTCATCACTACTATTTTCTGCAATAGCGTAATTACCGTCAGGAGTCAAATAAACAGGCTGCAGTTGGCCATGTTCGTTTTTGAAATATAATTGACCATCCTCATCTTCATGTAAGAAAATCTGATCTTGTTCTTCCTAAAATACAATTAATTCAAAATGTGCATTTAACTAGAAGTTGATAATAATTGTACAAGGAAAACAATATTTTACTGCTTCCTGTTGAACTTCATCAGTTTGATTTGCAGCTTCCCACTCTTGGTTATCTTGTTCCATTGGTTCTTCACTTCCATCATACTGATACTGCTCTCCTTCAATTGCCTGTACATATGTACCATCACCATCATTAACAGTATAATAAATTGCTCCATCATCTTGCGCATCATCGTTTCTGTATCTTTGCACCTTGAATTTAATTAATTTATAAAATTTTAACAAACTGTATTTTTTTAGACTTGAACAACAATTGTAGAACATATAATTATGTTTTATAAATAAAACTTTATCACAAAACACCTTTATTGTACTATACCTGAACATATTCTACATTCGATCTATTATCTTCAGAGGATTTTGCCTGTTTTTTGGCGCTTAGCACGGTATAAACTAGATTATTATCTGCATTTTGAACAACTTCATGCTGACTGCCATCCAAACTCATACTGTTGTCTTGATTCATACTTGCATCATAATTACCTTGTGGATAAGAACTTTCCCGTGTTCTTTCATCAGCACTGATGATTTCACTCACATCCCCATTATTGTATGATTCATAGGCATATGCCTCTTCAGGGCCAGCTGATTGATCTTCTGGATTTTCAACTTCATTATTTTGTTCTTCCTGTTCATACTCATCCTCCCAGTCGGCTGAAGCATCATAATGTACTACACCTTTTTCTTTTTTAATTATGTGACTGGCATACACTACTTGCTGTGAAAATCATGTTTAATATTTTAGATGAAACAAGGTAATTCAGTGGTATAAAATAACGTTGCCTGAAAAAGTTCAGTGCAAAATAACATTCATATTCTAACCTTTCCAGCTAATACTTTGCTTGTATCTTCCTGTAAATATTCTCCATTAGTTGTTTCTGTAGCCTGTTTTTCTTGAAGGCCTTCTTGAATTTCTCTTTCAATTTGTTCAATCGTTTCACCTTGGTCCTCGTTATTTTCCTCTTCTTCTACTAGAAGCTCTTCAACAATTTCAACAATTTCCTCAACTACTTCACCATCCTCATCTCCTTCTTGCTCCAAGATGATTTCCTGCCCTTCACTAGCTTTTTCTAATATTTCAATTACCTTTTTGTCAAGCTCCATTTTTCTAGTCTTTTGCAACTTTAGGTATTACAAATAACTTAATACCATTCTACAAACCGATGGCTCAATGTAAAACGTAAAACGTGTAGTGTAAAAATACTAAAGACCCTGTAAAAAGTTATGACGTAAGTGATTATACATGACTAACTATGAAATCGTTTATTATTTACAAATAGATAACGTGGAAAGGTACTAGGGAAACGACTGTTGAAATCGTTTCGAAAAAAATGTACAAGCCAATTAAATTTGAAAAGCCACGTTGGTGCAGCAACACTGATTTTCTTGTTGTTCACACAACTTGAAAAGACAGATGTTTAGTTTGCTAGAACCGTTTTTAACGATGGGTAATGTGCCCATGACCAAATATTCCAATTTCCACCAGTAATGCGAGAATTTGTGTGCAAAGCATTTGTGCGAGCTCAAGTAAACACAATTACTGAATAATTAATGAAACAATGCGTTGTATTTTTCAAGGTTACGACTCAAGTATGAAAACGATTAATCTTTACACGCGGGAGCTAGAGAAGAAACGTCGAACTCACGATTTCCCAAGTATTTAGGATTGGAATATGACAGAGTAAGTATACTTACACTGAAGTAAAAAGTATCCAAATACAGGAAAACTACGACGTTCAGCACAAGTACTGAGGTGTTTGGTTCCAGTTGGTGATGGTTTTATTATGTCCACGGTGTCGAGTACAACAAAATTCATTAACATGCAGTATAAGGTTAATTAAATAAATTTTTACACCAAAAACACCACATTAAGTATACAAAAGCAAGCAAGTTTTGTAACAGAAGTACGCCGCCACCGCGCCAAGGCGTGGGGACTCGATCCTTCTCTCTCGTCTTGGCAAATCCTACATCCGACCCGCGCGCGCGAGGATATTCTTGATATATATACCTATTATGTTGTGCGTGCCAAGAACCAGCTTCCAAACTAACCTCTTTTAGGTGGTTAAAAAATCCAGACAAGTATTAATCGTGCAGGAGCCGTATACCATATAACTTTTTTTAGCTTCGCGGGCCTGTGTTATAACATGGGCCTGCAAAGCAAAAAAAGTTATATGGTACGGACCCAGGAGGCGAGTCCACGCAGTAATTTGTTGATATGGGTACCTTATGTCCAAAGAAATCGGCAAACTGCGATTTTTTCAATGTAATTCGAAAAAAGCCGAGATGAGCAGAAGCAGGGAAATCGGTCGGTATTACCAATACTTGGACCGAGCGGCCTTATCAACGGACAGCAAAATGGCCACGCCACTTGATTGATGCTGCTAATCCAATGCCTGCTTTCCACTCTCCCCAGTGCTTAAGTATACTCTGTCTGCTGCAACTGCTGCGATCGGAATGATCCCCCACGCTGTATATATATAGGTATAGCAGTGCAGTGGGACTAGTGGATGAGTAGAGGGAGAGAGCGCAGTGCTGCCCTGATGGTGATGTGGTAAACTTTTCTTCTTTTGTCGGGTTTGGTTTGTCCAACCAGGTCCAACAACACTCCAAACTCCAACACCCAAGTTCACGACGTTCGCGAGTTCGCGTTGACGAGCTCATGAGTAGTTGCCTTTCAATATACTATAGAGATGCGGGTGGACTATATCATTTTCCAAGGGATGCAGATTATTTCTCATTCTCAGTCAGAAAAGTCAGTTCTACTTACTTTTGTTCTCACGTTCGATCAAAATCAGTACATTATTAGTACACCATCAGTTATTCTGTAGTGTTAACTGTTTACGATTCACACTAATAGTTGTATGTTATAAGTTATATATTTATTTATGTAGGACTTTATTATTCTCGTGCAGGATTTAATGGAGATGGTGGGTGTTCTCCTTTTCTATCTATTATATCACTAGGTTTCACAGTCACTACTCTATGCCAAATTGAGAATGAAATAAAATACACACACAAACAAACACATGACACATTGCAGATTGCAGCGTACACAGGAGTCAAGAAACTTATTAAAAGAATCTACTCATCTCTGGAATCAGCATGTCAGAATGACATGATGACATTTATGCTTTTGTACTTACATTTGTATACATACACACGTACACATTCCTGTGTTTTCATAGTATAGTATAGATGTATCAACATGTGTATTATTTTCTTTTCTAATTCTAAGCTATCTTGGCTGTCCCAGGAAGTTCCACTATTCCCAGCTCGTAGCCTAACCTTCTCGAGGTGATATTATGACATATTGCTGGTCTCTCATAGAAGGACTGAAGGAATCGAGAGAGGATTACGTTTGATTCTCTACTACGTATACGTATTCAGAGAACGGAAAAAAGTTTGTTCATAAGGAGCCTCGTCAAAGGGCTCGAATGATGCGCATCAGGAGTCATGCAACGACAGCAGACCGAGCAGACGGAGACTCACTGCAGCGTTAGAGAACTTGACCTTACGCTGCAGCCGCGCGTCGTGCCCAGGTACAAAACCTGGCTGGTACTTGCTACCCAACAGGTAATTATCGATGGGTACTCATGCCTACTTGTGTAACTTTATTTTGGTTTAGGTTTTTTTTTTCGTTCATTGTGCTCCTTTTTTTTTAATTCCTTGTATTAATTTTTCTTCATTATTACAATTGAAAAGTGAAGTGCTCCTTATTTATAACTATTCAGTTTCATACCTATTCACAGTTTATATTATTACTTGCCACGTTTTGCTTTTTTACCTACAAAATTTGACTTTTAAGTTTGAAATATTAAATGTAAAATATTTTGCAGCAATGGTTCATTGAAATTACTGTAATCAAAAAATTTTCAAAGTACTGAGTAACATGTAGTAATTATCAAAAAAATGGGTGTATTACTTCGTTTGATTTCATTTTACAATATATCAATAAAAATACAGCTTATCAAAACGGTATTTAAGCTTACACTTGCCAGACGACACTATTTTATCTGCCATGAACATACCAAGAACTGATAAACAGTGATTTATGAAATTTGCAGTCAAATTTTCATACCAATCTCAATATCTTACTTTTACTCGATTTTATATGCTTTTATTTATTCAATGCCTAAAATGATACAGGAGTTATAAAATACTTTTCAAAACTTCTCTTTTTTAATTTTTATTTATGCTATAATTTGAATTTAACCTGGTTTTTTATTCTTAAAACTTCATGTAAAGATCTATATTAATTAAAAATAAATCAACAATTTCAGCTCCGTTTGAGAAGTTTAATTGAAATCATAGGATACAAGTTAAGGACAAACGAGATAAAGGAGAAATGTTGGTTTTACTACACTCTGCATAGAACAAGTATGTCCTCCCCTTTATATACTAGCGAGCCAATAGACAACATTAGTCCCAAATGGGCGAGTCTTGAAGTGCCTACATTGTACAATACAGGTCATTCAAATGCAAGTGGTAAGTAAAACATCAAGTTCGTACATTTGAATGTACCCACAATTATTTGTTGTTTTATTAGCAAACTTCTAATAGAAAAAAACAAATTTTTTTTATAGAAATCATTATTAGGCTATGGAAGAAAAAAAACAACGAAAATCCACAGTCTGATCTCACTATATTTACATGGGGTATATCTTTCACTGGCTTAGCATACATTGGACCAAAGTTACCAGCCAATTTGGAAAAAATTTTACTAAGTTGCTCTCTTATATTCCATCTGCATGGTGGATATTTTGTACCTCCCTTCTGTCTTATTACCAGTCCAGATGTTAAAAAGTTCCTTGTAATGGGAATTAGTGCATCAGAAGTAAAAAACAGTTACACTGTCAGCAAACTGAGCAGTTTGAGAAATAAAATGCAAGCCTTAAAACAGCAGACTGATTCGGTACAAAGTTTGAAAGAAAAAATAGCATCTGGAGAAAGTTTAAATGTCCCAAAGTATCCACAGTCGACTCTAAACAGATTGCTTCAACCAAAAAGGATAAGTAGGGAAAAAAAAGCGGAAATTTTGAGGATACGTAAGGATCTCGAGGTAGCCAAATTCCGAACTAAATTGTTAGAACATGAACGAGTAAAAAAAATGGGAGAGCTCAAGTCATTGAATCAGTCTCATTCTCAGTTGATGGAACAAAATCAAGAACGAGGTATGGATTAAATTAACTGTTGATAACTGTGATGCAATCATTTCATATTGATTTATAAAAATATATTAATTAAAGGTTTTAAATTAATGGACAAGTACAGAGAGTTAAACAAAGACATGGAAAAACTAAATGAGTGGCGGCAAAATCACGCGGACAAAGGAGATACTTATATACAAACGACTGCCCGTCTCGCTCATCGACGAAAGCAACTTATTTCCGAATTAAACTGCATTTATCCTATCAAACTGGTAAATGTATTTTTAACAAATTATACCTTTCATTCAGAAGCATGTTTCATACGGTGTACATGAGTATTGCGACTTTAAACAGGAAGCAGAAGATAAGTTTACGATTAATAACGTGCATTTACCGGACAGCGAAAGGTTGGATCTTGCAAACGACACTCAAGTTGCTGTTGCTCTGGGATTCGTTGCCCATACTACTCAAATGATCGCCAATTTTTTAAATGTACCAACTAGGTATCCAATCATTCATTACGGTTCTCGCAGCAAAATCATTGATCACATCAATGAAAATCTTCCAGATGCAGATCGACAGTATGGAACTTTGTATGTAAAAAATTACTTGTGATGAATATCTAACAGGGTCAATTTTTTCCAGGTTTCCTTTGTTTGCTCGAAGCAAAGACAAATTGCAATTTCATTATGCTGTGTACCTTTTGAACAAAAACATAGCCCAGCTGCGATGGTATTGTGGACTGTTGACGTCTGATCTACGAGCAACCTTGTCAAATTTATCGGGACTAATCAACGTTAAACCATGCAACACGTATGTTAATGGCCCTGCCATCCAATCCACAATAGTATATTATGACCCAAGGGGGTAAAGTATGCCATTTCCTCCCAGCGTGTAGTTAGGACTCACTCTACAGGAAATGGAATACTTTGTTAGCATACCTTGAAAGTTCGTTTAATATATATTTTGTAATAACAATAAAGTCATCTATATACCAAAGACTCTCGTTTAGAACTGAAACAAGAAAATGATTATTTCTTATTTTCTAGTCGTGCCATAGAAATGTAGTCCAAACAAATAAAAATATGTATCAAAAGGAGCTGATTAACGAGCTGTAGAGTCATAACACGCTTCTCCGCGGCTAAATTATAGGAAATAACGGCTAGTTTTGCTCCCTGAAATTAGGAAAACTAAACGAACTTTCGTCAGGGGTGTGGAGTGAAAAATGTTAAATAAAATTTTTTGTGGTATGATGTAGGTTGGACAGCTCTAGAAGAACATTTTCTGGTTCGTCGCTAGATATGGATTTGGGCAGTGGCAAAAGCAGTTTTCCTCCGACAAACAAATCCTTGTTTGATAAGTATCACAGAACAACCAAAACGATGCTTGGCTCGTCACTTGACCAAGGATTAAATCAGTCTATGATACGATCAAAATTCCTGAATAATCAGTCCAAAAGAATATGTAAGTCCGAGGAAAGCGCCTTAAACATGTGTAGTATAAGTAGTGGCGAGACTTTTAACGATAGTGCTATTTTTGATAAATCAATGAACGAGATGAGCCAAGGCCAAGCTAATGGTAACAGTGAAATTGATATCGAAATAATGGTGCCAATGTCTGTGTTAAATCCAAAGTTCAGATCCGATAGTATTGAAAATCCTGCTTGTCCAAGACAGAGAAGCTCTAATTCAGTCAGTAGCTGTGAAATGGCGTTGAGCTGCAGTTTAGCAGATGGAGAGGAAAGTTCAAATGGAAATTCTGCCAAGACAGAGGACAATGGAGATCAAGTTTCTGCGAGTCGGGAAAACGATAGCAATAGTTTTCCTAACACTTTAAAATCTGGAAACGAGAGCTTGGCAAAAAAATTTAATGTAAATTCAACTTCGATTCAAGGTCCATTGTTGAAAAAAGTAGCCAAATCAAGTCATTCTTTGTATAACAAAAACGATTGTGATGGTGAACACATTTACTTAAAAAGTAGCTCGGAACAAACTTTGATTTTGAAAGAATATGAAGTTACATGTGATCCAGAAAAAAGGTATGTAAATGACTAAAAATTTTTGTATTTGGTTGTTCACGGCTCATGTATCTTCACATTTCATTTTCATTACTTTTTTTTATAACTTTTATTTTTATTTCTCATTATTCCAGTCTGACAGCAGAATCTTTTCAGGCACGTTGAAGTAAATCCTGAGAAGTAGACACAATGAGATTGCCAAAGAACTTGTTAATGAACCAGTCTGTGATCAACTGGTAAATATATAATTTTTAAGTTAAATTGAAAAAATAATTTTGTGTATGGTTTTTTTTCTCTTTCAGTTAAAGGTACCCATAAATTTATGTGAAGTACAGAACAAGCTGAAATTGCAAGATTTCACATCGTCCACGTAATGTATAGATTTCCTAAGACAAAGTTCTGAGAACATTTTCGCACTCACTTAGCAAATAAGACTAAGAGACCGTGACTGTAAAATTATGAACTATGAAATACAAACTATTACTTTTTTTGTGTAATTTGATCTGTACAGTTATTTTTCGCAAAGAGATATAAGTAAATATAAATAAATGCAGTCAGATCATAGAACAAAAAAAATTAATTTTTTTTTTCAATTTGATATTGTACATATTGCGTTAAAAACTTAAACGTTTGCAAGTCTCTTTTAAATTAATTGACATCTACATTCACAAAAAAATATCGCAGTTGTATTTCTGTAAAATATGAAATTCCAAGTTTTATTTAATAAATATGTTTCAACAAAAATTTTAGTGATTTATCTACCTGTATAATCCCATGAAATGAAATGCAGTTGCTTACAATTGAAAATAAATGTCACGTCAGTATTGTAGAAAAGTCTAACATTATTACTAGCAAAAAAAAAACTAATATATCTAATTACATACTGATGGCACTATATAAAAATATTTGGCACTGTATGGTAACTTTATTTACTTTAACATAAAATGGTACAACTAACGTGAAAAAACTATTTACTATTTTTTTTTTCTTTCTCAGCTATTGTTTCTATACTTTTGTCTTCAGATCAAACGTAATTGCCTATAGTTTAGAGGAGATCGTCGTCTATTTTTTTAGCAGCTGCTCCATCGTTTCATTTTTGTGATGAAAGAGACAGGAATTTTTTTACTCTTAGTATCGTATGAATTGTAACATTTGTTTTTAAAATACTATTGGCCACTGTTAAAGTTCTCTTAAGTGTAATAACTAAGCAACACATCATCTGGTATAAATTTGGATCCTTGGTCACAGAACAAAACAAAAAGTATACATTAGGAAGTTCCTTCGTATTTTTAAATTATCTGTAATCGTTCTAAATTATCAGCACTTACGACAATATATTGCTGAGTTATAAAATTATGAGGTTTCCTCAAGGCCAGTCAATTGTTTGCTTACTTCCCAAAGTCTGTGAGCTACTTCAGGTTCCAGTTTTTTTTTCGAATTGTAAACTTTACAATCGCGATATAGTTTACCACTTTCATCAGCTAAATCTGGGTCAGTAGCGCAATATAACAAAGTCTGTGCGCCCTAAAAGGGTTTCAAATTCAGATTAAATTTTTTCCAATATCATAAGATCACCAATTATGAATAATGAGTATTAAGGTTTACCTGATTTGGTGTTCTTAAAAACAGCAATGCCACAGGAGAAAATAATATGTAGTGTAGCCAACTTCTTTTAACATGTCTAAAAAGCCCAGTGTAAACAAACCCTGGACAAACTATATAAATGCTAACACCACTGCCTTCAGTTCTACTGGCAAGTTCGGTAGCAAAGTAAGCATTTGCTAATTTGGAGTTGCAATACCCAGGATTCATACGACCCTTGACTGGTAAACATTTTTCCCCATTCAGATTGTTAAAATCAATCACACCAGATTCTAATAATTTTGAGGTCACTACAACCACTCTACAGAAAAGTTGTGTTGCATTTTAAGTTATGCTTGAGTAAGTAAAATTTTAATAATAATTTGTAATTAATCCACCTGCTTGGTGCGGATTGCTTTAACCGGTCCAGTAATAAATTTGTCAATAAAAAGTGTCCCAAATGATTAACACCAAAATGAAGTTCAAATCCATCTTTGGTTAAGGCTGTGTCTGTTGCGTACACACCTGCGTTATTGATAAGCACATGGATTTCCCGAAAATTTTTCAATACTTCTGCAGCAAAGTGTCTTATCGATGTCATTGAAGCAAGATCAAGTTCCATGGAAATCTAAAAATTGAAAATAGAGTAACCATTACAGGAAAAAATGTCTTATTTCATTTAAGGATTGCTTAGACGTGTCTTGATTTTTTCAACAAAAATTCTTACAAGCTGTGCATCTGGTGCTTTGAGACGTATCTCGATAGCTGTAGCCTTAGCAGCTTGTAAATTTCTACATGCTAATATAACGGTAGCTTTTCTTTTAGCAAGTTCTTTGGCCACTTCTTTTCCAATACCAGAATTACTGCCAGTCACTATGAAGACGCGGCCTTCCAAATTACTTTTGCTCTTGCATCTTCCCCACGAGTATTCTCTACATTTCCTCAACAATCCAGCAATCAATACTACTGGCAGGAGAATGTAACACAAGATGGAAACCATTTTTCCTTCTGAAATGACAATGATTTTACTTTGAGTATTCATAGTCTGTCATGGTGATAAGTAATAACTAGACAAAATCTAAGTTGATAACGTATACATATTCATAAACTTGTAAATGCATATGTAGGTATGGTATAGGTACCAGATTAAAGAGGTAACGTTCAGGTTTGATTATGAATCAAACTGTAATCATGTTAATCATCAATTTTCATCTGTGAGCCTGCTAAAGCTGGATAAATAAAAATATGAGAACAAAGTGGAGCATATTAAAATCACGTATTATTTATGGATAAACATACCTATGTTTTTCAACTGTCAGAAATTGTTAAAGTACATCACGCTACATTACAGATTAGTTTGTTACAAAACAGTATTTCGTTAACAAATCCAAAAAGCTACACAAGTTCTTGCCAGTAAATACAAACACGCGCAAGTGTCGGACTGGAGTCCGGATGGTGCCGCCGGTGTCTGAATTCTGAAAAAAAAGATAGTATTTACATTCACTCAGTTGCTCAGTCAATTAAGTAGTCCTCACACTCCTCACGTCCTCACATGATAATTTGATGAAAAGTAAGTAAGTATTGAAAATTCACCGCTGATGCACAATTGCACATTGCAGTATTGCGCACACACTCTGTAAGGCAATACTTTTTTGTACATGAGTTTGCTTGTATAGAAAATGAAATATAGGTATGTAAATGTATAGGTACGTATTGTACGTAATACGTATACGTATACGTATACGTATACGTAAACACATATCCTACACACACCCGCAACGGAAAAAAGCGCTAGAGATAACTAGTGACATTATTATTCATATTGATTTTTCTCTTTCCAGTTATCAGTAATTCGTACTTTTTCCAAATAACTTAAGTATCTCAGCTAAAGGGTGTAAAACTTTTAAGCAATTGCAATGTAAATACATACACAAATCTAATACATCTATTTCATTAAAAAATTTTAGAATACGTGTAGGTAATGGCGTATTAAAAATTACACTAGACAACAAGACGCGCGACAGCATAAATAATATGTTACTGCCTGGTAACAAAAACATTAATTTGACATGCGTTTCTACAAGCATGTATTTAAAGCTTTGAGTAAAAAAGTAAAAAAAATTGCGCAAGGAGTCAAAAATTAAATTGCTCGGAAATTTAAATTATACGCTCGAATTGCAAAAATGTTTGTATATAATATCTCTCCTCAAAAGCGAAAATTAATGACAAGAGATACTACCATTACCGTAGTCGTTAGTATTTTCGTGCGTTATTTTCTTGGACTATCCAAGTACCCAATATTAGACTTCTCTCTTTCTTTCTCTCTCGACGCTCCAAAATCCCGTCGTTGGATTCAAATAGAGTGAGTGTATAGCTATATACACAAGTAGCTATATATACTCTCTCTGTCTCTCTCTCGACGCTCCAAAATCCCGTCGTTGGATTCAAATAGAGTGAGTGTATAGCTATATACACAAGTAGCTATATATACTCTCTCTTTCTCTCTCTCGACGCTCCAAAATCCCGTCGTTGGATTCAAACGAAGCATCAGTGTGTATAGCTATATGCATTCGATTCAACTCCGTACCTTCCGAGCTCCAACATTTACTTCCGAGAGCGACTTCCGGCAGCCAGATTTTCAAATGCATTCGGCTCGGAAGCTTCGGAGGATTCATTCGGAGAGGAAGCGCCCACCCATTCGCAAGTACTAGTCAACTTTTATCCGCGTTACTTAATTAACAAATACGCGTAGTTAGTGAATATCGTAATTTAGTGAAAGTTTCGCGTTTTCTTGTCGGCATATTCTTACGGGGTGAGTGAATCGCCTCTTAAGTAAAAGTACAGTGATCCGTTTAATCGCAGGTAGTTTTTCGGTCGCCATTTTGTCCCCCTTTTTTCGACTTTTTTCGCGGATCCATCGGGTTAAGGGCATCGTGTTCCTGAGGAAGCAGAGGCGGTGCAAAGTCCAACGGCTCTTCGGACGTGAGATAGTGAGGTTAGTCACACTTGCATGTATGTTCCTTAACCTCCTTCATTAGTGTGAGTTGGTGAAAAAAGCCAACCTTTGAATTCGCGCGCGGCTGCCATATATAGATATACACCTAGTGTGTTCGTGGGGGTGGTGCGCGTAGCTACTGTGCGGCTTCCTACTCGCAATATATACCTATATATGTGCATGCATGATAGAGTTGGACCCGAAAACTTTGCGAATTATACCTGCGGAAGCTGTAATTCATTGGAATACGGCATATTGTATATATAGGTATATACCATATACACGCATCCGTTGGGGTTGGCTCCGGCTCGAGTTTTTTTTGCCAATGTAGCCGTGCAAAAATTGCAAAAGGTGAAACGGACTAAGTAGTACCTACGGGTCATAATTCGGTGCGTTTTGAGTTGCGCTAACGACTCCTTCGACGTTCGACTTCCCCAGCTGCAACCTGCAACGATCCGCACCGGCAAAAATTTGAATCGTGCTAATCTTCGTCTCGGGAGTCGAAACGAATCGTGCTAATCTTCGTCTCGGGAGTCGAAACGAATCGTGCTAATCTTCGTCTCGGGAGTCGAAACGAATCGTGCTAATCTTCGTCTCGGGAGTCGAAACGAATCGTGCTAATCTTCGTCTCGGGAGTCGAAACGGTTTTTACTAAGTCACAGAGAACTTTTGGTTTGGTAGCGAAAAAAGATTTAAAATGGTTAATGTCTTTTTTTCAGCTTCTAATGCTAGAGATGAGGGAGATAGCAAAAAGTAACTTTGCGATCTCAGAGAACTGCACTTTTCGGCCTGTGCTTGCATTTCGGAGCTGCAATGTAAGTTTTTGGTAGCAGTTCATGACATATTTACATTACTTCAGCAGTACTCAAGACCTTCTGTTTTCGTTTTTGTAGAACTGCAGAGAACAGATTTGCCGTTTATGGTGTCCCACTGTATGTCCTACCTCTGTTTGTAACATGTAGACACATGGACAGAATATATAATGCTGCTACTGTTTGAGAGTGAAACAGGTCATCGGTGAGTCAAGATTTTAATTTATATCCATTGACTCTTTTTTATATTGATTTTATCTGTTCTAAAACTGGAAAAAAAATGTAACAGATTTTTTTTTTGGAAAAAGAGTCAATATCTTGTATTTTTTTAATATATCTTAGTATTTTATTGAAAAAATATCATTTGTTCATTTACAACTTGGAATGCACGTACGTACACACATTTATATTATTAATATTAATCCTTCAATTATTTCTATGGTAAATAGCGAATCAAATTTTTCCACGTACTGTTTTTTACTTAAATTTACATGTATAAAATTTTTATGTCCAAAACTTATATTCTTAAGCTAACATCCCTATATCCCGTTCTATACTGACTATTTGAAAAACATTAAATAGAAATTAATACTATATCTGGCACAGTGTCAGACTTTTTTTATATCAATATTGAGTACATTTATTATCAATTTAGTAAAGTTGAATATGTATATACCCAAATCAATATTTTATGACAAATGGTTCTTTAGAAAATTCAAACTTGTCAATATTTCTCATCCCAAGCGCTCTCTTTTCTACCCCATTAATCGAATTGTGACATTCATGAGAATCGGGATTTAAAGTGCTTCTTTTCTCCCGCTTTGTGTTCACTATACTTATATTATATACATGGATGAAAAGCCGAATCACTGGCTGCAGCCCTGCACTCTGGATGCTGTTTACGTGGCTCTGTGTGTTGTTGCAAATATAAGCATTATGTGTACAATAAATGTATGCCACTTATAATAACTATAATCATTAAGCTCTACTTGTTATGTTTGCAAAGTGTAATTGTCAAGTTGTAATTATTTTTGCCATTTGACCTGTGTTTTTGGTACCATGAGCAGTTTGTTTTTGAAGTTGAAACCTCTGAGCTGTGGATGTAAGATTGCACTTTCATAAGTATACTTATTCTTTTTAAAACATATTTATTTAAAAGTTACAAGTCATTCCAGTCTTGTGATGCTGTGTGCGCAACAGTGTAGTACTGCTGAGTGTGACATATGCCCTCAGGAGTACACAACTAATTTTGGAATTTATAGTTTCAGGCTTGGCAGTATCGCAAAAATTTGTTTCTAAAATGATGTCAGTAATGAAAAATACATGCGATAATTACAATACCTTGGCTGTAACAGAGCCATGCAGTTTTGTTTATCATGTTCAGCTTAATAGGCCAGATAAGTTTAATGCCATAAATGATGTTATGTGGAAGTACGTTGTTTTTTTATTAGTTAGAAAACTGTATTATTTCAATAAATACAAAATTCTACTTCAACTTCTTTTTAGAGAAATTGGTCAATGTTTCAATGAACTTGATAACAAGTCAGACTGCAGAGTTATCGTTTTGTCAGGAGCTGGCAAATCATTTTGCGCAGGTAATCATTAAGCTTTATGTTTTAATTACATAAAATTATTTCTCCATTTTACTTTAGGACTTGATTTGAAAGATGCAATGACGCTTTTTCAAAAATTTGGTGATGATCTTGATGTTGCTAGGAAGTGTAAGATATTGGAGAAAAAAATAAAAGAATATCAAGATTCCTTTACTTCTATTGAAAAGGTAACAATCAATCCTTATAATAACCAATCATCAATTATTGCCAAAATATCTTTTTTTATTTTCATTCTGACATAATCAATTTCCATTGTAGTGCTCTAAACCAGTCATTGTAGCTGTACACGGAGCTTGTGTAGGAGGCGGCGTAGACATGATTTGTTCCACAGACATTAGGTACTGTTCAGCAGATTCATGGTTTCAGATTAAAGAAGTTGATCTAGGAATGGCTGCTGATGTTGGAACATTACAAAGGTTGCCAAAAATAATTGGATCTCAAAGTGTGGTCAGAGAACTTGCCTATACTGCTAGAAAAATGGCAGCTCCAGAAGCTTTAATGCTTGGTTTTGTTAGTCAAGTCTTTGATGACCAGAAGGAGTATGTAAATTTTATATGGATAACAAAAACATTATTCATTGATACATGTATGGAAAAATTGTTTAATTATTAACTTATATATTCAAGGTTGCTGGAGAAAGCTCTGGATCTAGCAAAACAAATAGCAAGCAAGAGTCCAGTTGCTGTTCAAGGAACTAAACTTAGCTTGAATTATTCACGAGATCACACTGTTGATGAGGGATTAAACCATATTGTAAGTATTGCAGACAAGGAGCAGTCATTTAGTTCACCTAAAAATATAAATTAAACAATATCGCAGCAAACCATGATAAAAAAAGAGAAATTTCAATCAATAACTTTTTCAGCTAATGAGGAATCAAGTAATGTTGCAAAGTCAAGATTTCGTTGACGCAGCTGTAGCACTGGCTACAAAAGGAGATCCACCAGTTTTTTCAAAATTGTAATAACTACTAAGGGATAATAAGTTTTATAAATAACTTTGATATATCTATTTTTTATAATAATGTTTCGGAATAAATATTTTTACTCTGTTGTCAATAATTTCTTAGTTTTTACTCCTAATTTATAAAATAAATTTTTCTCTGAATCAAACTTCTAAACTCTTACACCACATTGTATCACTCATTAGAAAATAAGCTTATTCCTTTTCATAAATGTTATTAACATTTTTATGTGTAGTTATTTTAGCTGTTAAAGATTGAAATTGAATATTAATAAATTTCTTAAAGGACTCAAAACTTTTTGTACAAATACTCACAATTAGCATATTAATGTAATGTTCATAGTGAATTTTACTGGTTTGTGGGTCGCAAGCAACAGACATCATTTCATTGATTTCCTCCTTGGTAAACGGCTCACCCATTTCTGTAAGAGATTTTTCTAAATCATCCCTCATGACGTAACCGCGGTTTTCCGGATCCAATACTTGAAATGCTTTCAAAAGATCTTCTGGGTCAGCCGGCTTATACCTTCATTAATTAATTTTTTAAAATGGTTATCAATCATTCCTTAACGTTAAACACTTAAAAATACAAGTACTTTTGTTCACTATTTGCTTTGCACATGAATTCTATAAAACGATCACGTGGGACGCAGTTATTTTCGACATCTTCTACTTCAACCTGAATTTCTTGCAATTCTGCTTCAGTAATAATGCAGCCTGCAACAAATATAATTTTTTTACAGATCAAAAATTCGTGTCCTTGAAAGTATTAAAAATTTACGAGATTACCTATGGATCTGATGATAGTTCCCAATTCTCTGACATCAACTTGATGACTTTTTGCATTATCAAAAATGTCAAAAGCTTCTATAAGTTTTTTTTGTATCTGTGAAAGCTCCACTAAAGCAACGATTAAAATAAAAAGTATTTAAAAAAATAATAATGAATAAAATAATTCTTACTGTCTAAATAACATAAGTTTTAACCTATGTATACAATTGACGCGTCTGTAACTTATTTGATCAATATCTCTAGGTTTTTAGTAATTATTGACTCACAAGTTATTTGAAATAGAGAATGCGGTCTAATAATTATTAAAGAAATTTAGGTACAAATTTTGCCTTACTTTTGGTACTAGAATCTTATTGTCTACTATTAATAGGATCCATGATTTTTTTTTAACTATCGAAATTGCCAACTTGATTTTTTTTCACAATTGCTTTCTTGAATAACGAAGGTTATAACGAATTCGTTTAGTAAAAATAAAAACAATTGATATTAGAAAAACTATAGCTGATAGTATTACAACACTAAATAAAAACAGAATTGGAACCCCTGACAATAAAAAAAAGTGTCATGAAAAGAAGTAAAAATAAGAGAACAATTATTTTTGAAAATTATCTTTTGACTTTTAATTGTTTAATTCAATCATATGCAAAATTTATAAGTAGTTTTCGAATTGGTGATAAACTGATACAGTAAGGACTGCATACGTACCATACTATACTCAGCCAGCGATTCAATTAAAGCATATAATTATACTGCCTGTATATGTACGTCACTAGGATGATTAGAAAAAACTGAATAAACCGTGTGTACCTATTTAAGTATACCACTAAGTAACAGTACTTATGTGTCTACGCTGCTCCAAAAATTTTGTTAAAAAATGCTAAACACAGTACTATGTTTTTCGTGCGTTATTTTCTTGGACTGTCTGCTAGTGTCTTTACGTGCGTTATTTTCTTGGACTATCCAAGTACCATTAGATTTCTCTCGTTCTCTCGAATGTCGCGCAATTTCCCAAATCTCATTGTCAAATTAAAATGAGTCAAGTAAATCAATGTATATAGCTGCATGCACACATATATAATGTATCTCATACAATATATTAACATTTTATAGAAATACCCTGAAAAGTGAAAATTTCTAACATGAAATATGTAACGATACTGGCTAGTATTTTCGTGCGTTATTTTCTTGGACTAACCAAGTACCCAATATTAGACTTCTCTCTTTCTCTCTCTCGACGCTCCAAAATCCCGTCGTTGGATTCAAATAGAGCGAGTGTATAGCTATATACACAAGTAGCTATATATACTCTCTCTGTCTCTCTCTCGACGCTCCAAAATCCCGTCGTTGGATTCAAATAGAGTGAGTGTATAGCTATATACACAAGTAGCTATATATACTCTCTCTGTCTCTCTCTCGACGCTCCAAAATCCCGTCGTTGGATTCAAACGAAGCATCAGTGTGTATAGCTATATGCATTCGATTCAACTCCGTACCTTCCGAGCTCCAACTTCCGAGAGCGACTTCCGGCAGCCAGATTTTCAAATGCATTCGGCTCGGAAGCTTCGGAGGATTCATTCGGAGAGGAAGCGCCCACCCGTTCGCAAGTACTAGTCAACTTTTATCCGCGTTACTTAATTAACAAATACGCGTAGTTAGTGAATATCGTAATTTAGTGAAAGTTTCGCGTTTTCTTGTCGGCATATTCTTACGGGGTGAGTGAATCGCCTCTTAAGTAAAAGTACAGTGATCCGTTTAATCGCAGGTAGTTTTTCGGTCGCCATTTTGTCCCCCTTTTTTCGACTTTTTTCGCGGATCCATCGGGTCAAGGGCATCGTGTTCCTGAGGAAGCAGAGGCGGTGCAAAGTCCAACGGCTCTTCGGACGTGAGATAGTGAGGTTAGTCACACTTGCATGTATGTTCCTTAACCTCCTTCATTAGTGTGAGTTGGTGAAAAAAGCCAACCTTTGAATTCGCGCGCGGCTGCCATATATAGATATACACCTAGTGTGTTCGTGGGGGTGGTGCGCGTAGCTACTGTGCGGCTTCCTACTCGCAATATATACCTATATATGTGCATGCATGATAGAGTTGGACCCGAAAACTTTGCGAATTATACGTGCGGAAGCTGTAATTCATTGGAATACGGCAAATTGTATATATAGGTATATACCATATACACGCATCCGTTGGGGTTGGCTCCGGCTCGAGTTTTTTTTGCCAATGTAGCCGTGCAAAAATTGCAAAAGGTGAAACGGACTAAGTAGTACCTACGGGTCATAATTCGGTGCGTTTTGAGTTGCGCTAACGACTCCTTCGACGTTCGACTTCCCCAGCTGCAACCTGCAACGATCCGCACCGGCAAAAATTTGAATCGTGCTAATCTTCGTCTCGGGAGTCGAAACGAATCGTGCTAATCTTCGTCTCGGGAGTCGAAACGAATCGTGCTAATCTTCGTCTCGGGAGTCGAAACGAATCGTGCTAATCTTCGTCTCGGGAGTCGAAACGGTTTTTACTAAGTCACAGAGAACTTTTGGTTTGGTAGCGAAAAAATATAAGAGTTGAAATGGTTAATGCATAGATATACACCCTTGTTAGTGGGGCTGGTGTTCTAACCTCTCAGTTCACAAACCTGCTATTTGTTTCACTTTTGAAATACACATATTTATATTACTTAACATAATGATAGTCTCACAAGCGTCAAGTTTAGTTATACCTGTTGCCAATCGATGATGTATCCTGTTTTTAACATAAATGCAACATATATACATCCTTTTTAGCCCCAAATTAATATAAAAATCATTATTTTCATTACAAATTTGTAAGTTTTTATCCCTTGTTGGTTGGGTACTATTTTAAAATTGAAAATTACTCCACGTTTTTGTGTACGTAAAAAGATTTGTATCTTATTTTTAAGAATGCACGAAAGCAATTTGTAGAATAAATTGTAGAAAATGTAAAGTTGCTTTTGTGCTTAGTTTCCACCATAATTATTGTAGTCCAGAGGTTGCAGTTCAATCCAACTTAAAACAAAAGTGACATAGCATCTCAGAAAATACGTTTCAAAAAAAAATTATTATGGAGGAATGAAGTAGAGCTGCCCAGCCAAAAGTTTTATCGTAACGCTACTTGTTGCTTAAGGAGATTTGTTACTGGGTTTTCAAATTTCACATGCTCTGGCTGATCCAAATCACAGCTTGTATTTGGAATGGGTTCCCATTTGGCAGGCAAAAATACTTCTATAGGTACTAAACTATTCTTGGCTTAGACACATATATCTATCATTTCTTTATTCTTTCATGAATTTTTCTGAATAAATTGTTGCAGTAGATTCAATGTTTTGTCTTCGTCCGATCAGTGTAATGTACCCACCTTGTTCTCTTTATTGAATATGAATTTTTTAAAGGCTTACACGTACTTATCATATTAACTATAAGCTTTTAAGATGGTACGTTATAGAAACTAAGACGTACAGTATATAAGCACTTTTTTTACTGACTTCACACCACCATACTGAAAATGAATGTTGCTCTTAAGAAAATTTAATTATTTGACACAAACTTAGATTAAAAGTTGCAAATTTAACATGCCCAACACTATTTTTCAAATACCAAAGAATTTTAATGATTGCTACTGCCCTTGCAGTCCAATAAGTACTTGATTGTCCAATACGTACATGAGGGAGACTATTTTTATCCTGAAATATTGACGTTTCTTCTTCTTGACTGATTCAAGAACTTGGTAATTTGCTCAGGTACTGAAACGATATTAAAGAGGTGCAGCAAGTTGTTTACTACAGTTCTTTACTAGTAATCAGCAGCGGAGTCCGGTCCCCGGATAATGTTGACATTTTTTGAGGTTACTATTGTACCTCCAAACCAGAACCGCGTTTCCCGTGTACGTCAGGGATACTTGTGTAGGTTATACATTTATATGTTCAACTTTAAACTTCAAATTCAAACTTGATGCTCACAACTTACAAGTTGTACTATGCAAGTATGCACAGATTGCACACATTACATGCATCATGACTCACGACTCACGAGAGAAAATTTAGAAACTAGGTATCGATCTGAAGTTTTAAGTGCTTTCAGAACTGTAAAAACTGTAAAAACGAGATGTGTGAGGGCCCTTCCTTCCGTGCTCTTTTCACGCGTATAGCATTGAAGAGTCTGTTTACGTGATTTGGAGGTGTGATACTGTGATGGCTCGTTCCGATGAGAACTTGAGAACGTTGTCACATAGAGAATATTCTCGGTAATAGGTGCATTGCGGAAATAGGCATGACGGTGTTATGAAGTATGAACTTCACCGAGCTGAAAATTAAGAAGTACAGTGTTCTCAGATAAGTTTAGTTCGAGTTTATATTATTATATGTATAAACATTGAACCTACAGTAAATACAGAAATGTGAATAAAAATTCCCGTTTCAATTTCCTGTAATAGGTGCAATAGTAAAAAAATTCGAAAGTCGCCTAAGTATAGATTAATACAAATGAAAAAATTAGTTAAGCTAATGACAAATCAAATGTGTTCTTACACTCCATCTAAAAAATAAATGGTTATACATTTTAATCAAATATCACTGGAACAACTGCACGAGAAAATCTTTCAGTGAATTTAGAATATTTAGATGCCTCCATGTTTAGTAGTGATAAAAAGGCATTTTGTCGAGAACAGGGATAAGAGATTTGTTGAAAAAGAAAAAGATAAATAAAATACAGGACTTTTTGTCAATCGATAATATCATTTTGACTCTCATTATTTAAAATTGATTTTTGTATCATGATGTGCGATACATTAGTCTAAATACTTTTATGTTTGTCTTTACAGATTTGCAAAAAACGGATTTCCAGTAAAAATTTCCGCACTATTATTATTGACATCAGGAATGCTGCATCTTTTTTGCGGGACGTGGACGATAGAGACCAGGCAAGCTGACAACGTCCCACAGTTGAGTTAGGATAAATCAGCACCGGTGAGTCGGCTTATGAGTTTTATGTATTGACTCTTTTTCTAGGTACTTATGTATGTAATAAGTAAAATTATTCTAATGTATACCACAGTTTCGTACAAACAAAAAATATTTTCTATTTTTTATTGTTCTTACATATTTATTTGTTTCAATGAAGTCTATTGTTTCACTTTGACGTATGTATACACAATGTATAAATGTTCAATATACTATCGTATCGCTCACAGGCGCTGGGCTTGGCTCCGCCTTCTACAAGAGCGAAAAATAACCCACCCTCATGTCCCCATAAAATTTATAGATGTAATTTTTAAATAACGTAAGCATTTTGGATACAATCATAAAGTTCATGAATTAACGCTATTAATTTGAATTGACATAAGTTTTCGAATCAGTAAATCGCGTGATTACGGCTTTAAGTAGGCCCCTACTGCCCCTATTTTTTTTCAGGAACACCAGCTCATGCTATTTGCCATGGGCCCACTATGGCAGGTGGTGGGCTGCCTGAGATCAGCTCTGCCTGCCCCAAAAGCGAAAAAACTCCACCCCTTGCCCCAGTAATTTTTTTTTTATTTTTTTATTTTTTTACATTACGTTAACTTTCTAGATACGGTACTTTTGAAGTTCGGAATTTACGCTATTTTTATTTTGAAAAGTTTTTGAATCGGTTGATCGTGCGATTGAGGAATCAAGTAGGCCCCTACTGCCCCTTTTTTTCAGGAACACCAGCTCATGCTATTTGCCATGGGCCCACTATGGCAGGTGGTGGGCTGCCTGAGATCAGCTCTGCCTGCCCCAAAAGCGAAAAAACTCCACCCCTTGCCCCAGTAAAATTTTTTTTTTTTTTTTAATTACGTTAGCTTTTTAGATATGGTACGCCTACAGATCGGGAGTTAACACTATTAATTTTTGTTGTAAAAAGTTTTTGAATCGGTTGATCAAGCGATTAAGGAATCAAGTAGGCCCCTACTGCCCCTATTTTTTTTCAGGAACACCTGCTCATGCTATTTGCCATGGGCCCACTATGGCAGGTGGTGGGCTGCCTGAGATCAGCTCTGCCTGTCCCAAAAGCGAAAAATCTCCACCCCTTGCCCCAGTAATTTTTTTTTTTTTTTTTTTTTTTTTTTTACATTACGTTAACTTTCTAGATACGGTACTTTTGAAGTTCGGAATTTACGCTATTTTCATTTTGAAAAGTTTTTGAATCGGTTGATCGTGCGATTGAGGAATCAAGTAGGCCCCTACTGCCCCTATTTTTTCAGGAACACCAGCTCATGCTATTTGACATGGGCCCACTATGGCAGGTGGTGGGCTGCCTGAGATCAGCTCTGCCTGCCCCAAAAGCGAAAAAACTCCACCCCTTGCCCCAGTAAAATTTTTTTTTTTTTTTTTAATTACGTTAGCTTTTTAGATATGGTACGCCTACAGATCGGGAGTTAACACTATTAATTTTTGTTGTAAAAAGTTTTTGAATCGGTTGATCAAGCGATTAAGGAATCAAGTAGGCCCCTACTGCCCCTATTTTTTTTCAGGAACACCTGCTCATGCTATTTGCCATGGGCCCACGATGGCAGGTGGTGGGCTGCCTGAGATCAGCTCTGCCTGCCCCAAAAGCGAAAAATCTCCACCCCTTGCCCCAGTAATTTTTTTTTTTTTTTTTTTTTTTTTTTTTTTTTTTTACATTACGTTAACTTTCTAGATACGGTACTTTTGAAGTTCGGAATTTACGCTATTTTCATTTTGAAAAGTTTTTGAATCGGTTGATCGTGCGATTGAGGAATCAAGTAGGCCCCTACTGCCCCTATTTTTTCAGGAACACCAGCTCATGCTATTTGACATGGGCCCACTATGGCAGGTGGTGGGCTGCCTGAGATCAGCTCTGCCTGCTACTAAATTAGTAGTGACCCTCTTTTTTTGCCCTTAAATATTAGTTTTTTTCTTCAACCTTATGTTAACTTTTCAAAACCCTTATAGAGTTCCGGGATTAATGCTTGTGTTTTAATTTCAATAAATTTTCAACTGTATTATCGTTTTGACTTTTAGTTTGAGTTTTAAAACTTTTCTTTTATGCATTTTTTTTTTTTTTTTTTTTTTTTGTACACTGTAAAGGAATTTTTTAAACTATTTTTCTTAGAATCGAATTTAAATCCGTCCCCCTTTCCACAGGAAACAATAGCTCATACCGACAGGCGCCGGGCTATGCTCCGCTTGGCCCGATGGTACTGGTACTAAGTAGTACAAGTACTGACTCTAATGGTCTTGGATCTCAATAGAGACCGAGAAGTAGTAAGTATAACATATTTATGTGTCTCCTCCTCTTTTCCTCTTATAAAAAAATGTTAATTTTTAATAAATATTTAAGGTGGTTTTATCGTTTACTATCTGAGTTTCGCAGTGATACGGAAATTAGTGAAGTGTGATTTAATTCATCCTATTCAATGCCATAAAATGGCATGATTGATAATCATGACCTTGTTTTTGAGAAATTGGCGCCTGAAAATGTTTATTTATACGTGCTGTCTGAAACATGTAATTTGAATGATTCATACTTGAAAGTAAAGTACTGAAATGAAAAAAATTTTTTTTTCAAAAACTCCAGATTTTTTTTATTACAGAGATTACTTATATAAAGTCATCTAATTATTATTGAAATGGGTAGTCAATTGATTTAATTATGTAAGCCTGAAACATAGACTTTCAATCTTTGCTAGATATATACCTAGAGCCTCTCTCTTGGTACGGTCGTAACGATGAAGCCACCTTCTCATGTATATTTAATGACATCGTAAGTATATCATATTTATCTACTTAACAATTTGTCTCCTCCCTTTTTTCCCCCCATTCGAAAATGTTCATGTCATACTTTTTGAGATTTCAATGTTGAACTTTTTTTAAATCGTAAAGTTTCGTATGATTTTTTACGTAACGTTTAGTAATATAGAATTAACGTTTTTACTTTTTTCTATTCATTTATAAATAAACAATTTATTATAACTTTAGCTCAAAGTATTTATTTGCTGTCTTTTTTGTTTGACATATCATTGATTAAAGTAAATTAATTTTATTATTTTTTTTTTTTTTTTTAATTTGTCGGGTTAACAGTTACTTTGCTGTTTTTTTATTTCCTATCAAATTTAAAACGTCTATTAGTTCCCTCGCCCTTCATATATGTTATATGAAATATATATTTTATTGACAATTGTACACCCGTAGCATTTAATATCTGTCGGAGCATTTCTAAATATAACGTACCTAGTGAGTGACAGCAAGAGCAAGTTTTTATATTATAATTATAGTCAATTATAGGTTATTTACGATATTGAACGTATGTTAACAAATTGTTCCGACAAGTATAAAGTGTTTCGAGTATATGTACACATTTTTTACGTTAACTGCTGATGGTTATCTAAAATGGTAACTAAAAGCTATGTGAAACAATAGTCTTCTTACCTAAAGAAAGAGTCAATTTTATTTATCACATTTTTATTATATTTTATTAATGAATTATGAAAATATCCTATGTTATTTCTAATTTGAATGTAAGTGCATTTTTCTACATCAAAATTTATACATGTATATTTATAACATAATTCTCATAATTTATAACATATATTTTATTTTATTGATGCATAATTTCTCCAATGATATATTATTTTGATATCAGCAATATATTAAAATGCGCACGTTCAGTGTATGCATACAATGTTTAAAACTAAAGCCCAAATCGTAGTAAACGCAATGTTGCGACAAAGCGACAGATCGCTTTCCTAATTTGTAACTATAAGTATTTATCCAACGTAAACGATTTCGTAATTGCGTTTTTATTAATACAATTTTTAACTCAGGAATCCCGATTTGATATGCGTTTAGGGTTGCGTTTGCGTTTTCTAACTTTCAATAGTGGAAATTTTTTAAATTCTATAAATTTTCTATAAGTTAATTTTTAAAGTGGTGTTTTGAACGATCAAGATTACAGAATCGATTTAATAAAAATAAAAAGGGATGATGGTAGAAAAATAAGGTTCGTAGTAAGTATTATTAATCTATAAAGAAAATAGTTTAAATGCTAATTAAAAAGTAGTATGTTAACAAAAATTTTTTATTTCTAAGTTGCATATTTATTTACAACTCTTTATTTTACAGTCGATTTACACAAATTTCATCAGAGACAGCGTGTACATGTTGTTTGTACATTTCATGTGTACCCTAACTATAGTTTCTCTGAAAATTAAAAATTCAATGAATTCATCAATTGGTTGTTATTATTTTTTCTTCAAGTTGTGTTAGGTAGGGAGTTCTGTTTTTTCGTGGATGCGTAGGGCTACTGGCGAAGACCACCACGGTTTTTATTATTTAATTTTAATGTAAAGTTTAAATGGTTACATGCAATTATACCATCTCATATAAGAACATGCATCCATTGAAAAATCTTACATTATTATTAAAATAATACTGACAAAAAAAGGTCAACGCGCCAATTACTTTGTACTTGTAAAATATACCATAAAATGTATTTCAAACTTGGTTTTGTTAGATATTTTACAAGTATTAAGTAGATCTATTTGCCTCCTGGGCGGCGTGGAAAAATAGAATTTAGAAACTTTCACATTTATCATATTTTCTGATAAAACCGATTATTTAACTACCTTGAGTTATATTATATATTTTTCCTTTTAATGTAATAAAAAGGGAAATAAAAATTTGCAAAGAACAACAAAATCTTGTATTTTTTCAAGTCTTATCGAAATATTTAATCTCGTTCTTTTCCATTGATTTCCCAATATTTATTTCAGTTGTACTTTCAGTCCTAGTACTTTTAAGCTTCAAAGGAATGTTTTGTGTTTGTTAAATACACATTATGAAATTTATAAATTAAATCAGAGGGTGGGGTATAAGGATAGTGGGGAGAAGCAGAGATATGTATATACTCTAGCTGCTCTCCAGGCCCCCAGAAAATTACAAAATGTAGGTACTTTCACCTAATGGCCCTGTTATTCCAGATCCTTTAACCACATATCTAACAAATCCTACAGTATTAAACCCCATAATGCGAAAACCATAGAATTTTTAATTATACAACATATGGATGTATGACTGTCCATGACATCATAGACTCCGTGGTTATTGATTTATATTATAGGTGTTGATGTATATTAGAGCCGGGATGCTTTCTAAACATTTTTTATTTGTATAATGTTGTTTATATGCATTTTAAACAAAACTGTTAAAGCTGCGCAAGCGAGAATTTCCGATGTAACTCTTTATTTGGTCGTGGAATTCCTTTCCCATTTTAAATTAATGTACGTTGTATAGTTTATAATGTTACTCGGTGGTGCAGTTTAATTGTCGAAATTGTCTTACTATTTTTTTTGTTTTTGTTTTTTTTTTCCCATATTGATTTTTTGAACGATAAGAGTTATGGAAGTCTATAAATACAATTAAAAATAATCAATGATAGAAATAATAACAGCTTAATGACACCTTTTTAAAACGCTGACTTTAGAGAAAGTGATGGCAAAATACATACGAAAAAACATTTTTCAATTAAAAATCGCCTATTTACTTAGAACTATTCAATGTACAATAAATTATATACAAAGTTGATGAAAACCCTAAAGGGCTTTATTTAAAAATGAGACGTTTGCTTGTATATTTCATGCATATCCTCAATGATTTCGTGTGTTCCTGTACCAATTTTTTTCGCAATTTCAGATTTATCATTGATTGACAAGTCCAAGTATTTCATTACAAGATCACCATCAATGATTCCTCTGGCAGGATTACCTTGCATTCTTAAGGAACTTTTAAATGTTCTATAAGCCTTTGGATTTAATCCTGCCGTGTGATATAAGTGACTAACCAATAAGTTTTGCAACATGAGCAAACGTCGATAAGTTTTTTCGGGGACTGGGAGAATGTAACCAAGGCTACCGTCCAATGTTGCTGCAATTATTTAAATTCAATGTATGGTATGATCAAAATAAACACTCATCTAGAAATTTACTGTTTATCTTCTGACTACTTACCATACATCGTTATGTGTCTTTTGTCAGCCCCAGAAAATTGTTTATTTGGGTTTGCTGAATCTGTTGATCTACATTTTATTCTGAAAAATGTGTTGATCTTTTGTCCTAAGTGTATGTCTGCTCTTCTAATTAATTTTTGGCCTCCAAGACTTTGAGAGGATTCAGGCTGATACGAAAAAATTGCAATGTTGCTCTCACCATCAGCCACAATAAATCCTAATTCATTATTTTGTATTAAATATTCTATTGCATAAATTTCTGTGGTTCTAAAATCCTGAAAAAGTTATACAAAATATCATACATGTCAACCACTTGTAGTATAACTGATAATATTACGAATTTTTTGTACTACTTACACGACTAACTAAAGACAAGGTTTTGTATTCTTGTTGAAACCTTAACAAGCTCACAGATTTATATATATCGGCCACAAGAATCAAACTCTTAATGCTAAGCATCTGGCACACGTAAATTTGAGTATCAATAAATGCAACTCCGACTAAATCATTATCTTTGAGTTGCCATATGTAAATCTGTAAAAATTTGACTGATTAGTATACAACTTTAGAAAAAAAATTGAATTAAGAGATGAAATGTAAAAACCTTTTGGCCAATAGCTGACACTAAGAAGCCGGAAACCTGAGTAATAGCAGTGACAGGTCCCTTTTGTTCCTTGGCATATATTTGCTTAAACTTATTTTTAGTTAAAGGCTGACCTGGTTCAGGAACGACTTCAATAATATCGAATATAAGTATCCGACCTCTACTAGTAATGTCTTCTCCATAATTGTAATTTGTTCCAATGACAATGTATCCCTTTAAACCAGATCGTGTTCCTTCATAAGCCAGAGAAACGTTTTTTAAACACGTCACATGCTCCCACTGTTCCAAATCAAACTTTGTATTTGGAATGGGTTCCCATTTGGCTGGCGAAAATAATACTATGCTAAACTGTTCTTGGTTTGGATATATAAATCTATCATTCCTTTCTTCTTCCGTAAATTCCTATGAATGAATTATTGCTGTAGATATATTTTTTTCTGATTTATCATACGTCTAGTGTAATGTATACCTTGTCTTCTCCATTAAACCTATAGTAACTTTTTAGAGGCTCGCTTATACTTGTTACCACACAATAAGTTTTACTTTCAAGATGATACGTTACAAAGTGAGGCGTACAACGTAAAGGCACTTTTCTCACAGGCCATGGAGCATCATAGGATAAATGCGTCAGCAAACAACAAATTCTTAATTCGTCCTGAAAAAAAAAAAAAAAATCGATAGAAATAAATGTATGAATTGAAATCTGGAATCCAATATAAATTATACCTTTCTATTTAAATATAAAAAGCCTTGGGGACAGTTAATATTGTTAAAAGGTGCGAATGCTTTTACAGGCCCATCAATGCTCATGGGATGGGCTCGTAATTCTCCGCAACCAGTTAAGAAGAGCCAGTGAGGATAATCACCACAAATGAAGACTCCGTTATAACCAGCTATGTTGCCAAAGTACCTTATCATACACAATTTTGTGTTGTCCATTCTGTGCATGTCTTCATCCTTTGGTTCAATTCTGTAGATGAAATGAATTAGATGAGTACAGGTACATTTTAATAATATCGTTATAAGTTTATTTTATTACCTCGCAAATCCAACAATGAAATTGTGCTCTATCCTCTTGAATCGTAGTTTTAAATAGCCTTTTGGATATCTATACACTTGATAAATTTGTACTTCGTTGTTAAGACGCACTAGAAGCATAGGTCTGTTACCATGGTGTCCCAAAGCGACCATTAGCATTTCACGTACCTGCACATTTTTAAAATTTATAATATATTCTGAATAATTTACAAATATTTTTCCATTTACCTGCCACTCAGGATTAACGGGTTCAGTGGTCGGTGTACTTTGTACAGTCGTAAACTCCATACTGTCATGGAGTACGTTTTGACCAAAACCAAAGTTTTTTACCAAATAAGACAAACGTATGTCCGGTAACGAGTAAACCTCTAATGTTCCGCTATCTCTGTAAATAAAAAGCCAGTACGTAGGCCTTATTTCTTGCAAATACTGCTGCCACCTAAAAATAACAAAGGAAAATTTAAAAAACGTAATTGTGAGTAAATTTTTTAACATCTTACCAAGGAGTTTTTTTCGTCGCTTCTGGTTGTTTTGGATTTGGTGGTGCTGGCATTTGGAATGCAGAGTTATCACCATACAACAACTCCTCTTCATTGTCTACACTTTCAATAATTTCTGGTTCATCTGAATTATCATTTTCCAGGTCATCTAGCACTTCTTCTGGTAATACAGTGGTGAACAAGCCACTTACATCTCGGTATGCACACAATGCCTCTATTTGTGGCCGCTGAAGTTGATAAAGAATAGAGAATTTTTTCAAATAGATAGATAAAAATGTTTGAAAAAAAAACTACATTTCTCAAGTCAGCAAATATACTTACGAACATCAAATTGATTGTTTGCACTTGTAGCCACGCTGTGCCCCTACTCTCTTTGAGTGTTACAAGATGAACTTGTCCATCTTCAAAAAGTAAGATTACATACGGATCAGCACAGCTCACGTGAACAATAGGACATCCCATATCCATTTGCTTGTATTGAATCTTAAATAATTAGTTTGAGCGTTATTTGAATTGTCTAATATTATTGGTATTAATTTTGTTAGTGTTATATTTTTTATACAAACTTGTTTTAAGCCCTGCAATAACCGTACACCCATTTGCGTCACTTGAATAATATATCGATTAGATCCAAGATTACCAGCAAATATTGTTGTGCTTTGAGTACTAAAGCCAGAGAGCTTATCGACCACCTCGTTAATTTCTTGTCCTGTCTGAAGTACCTATTGGAAAATTATTTTTTTTGTCATCATCCAAGTTTTTTTTGAGGTCGTTAATCACTAAAAAATTAAGTTACCATCGTAGAGTCGTCTTGAGTTAAAATTAAAAATCCGTGACTGGTTTCATTTTCTGTTCGTCCACGATTTTCATTAATAGTTGAATCAACTACAGTCCAGATGTTTTCATAACCGTGTAAATCAAAAGTCGTTAATATCTACAAAAAAAAGTATAGGTAATGATTGATTCATTTGGATTATTTATCTATGATTTAACGTTTTTTACCTTTGGGCGAATAGATCGCTGAAGAATACAAAGGGCTCCATTTTTACCATAACCTGAAGTCGTTACCAATTCAATATCAGGTTCTTGACCGGTTGCAAATTCTTTGCATAAAAATGCGGGTTCTCCCATGGATATGTTTCCACATGGTCCAATATTTAATAAAGTGTCACGTACCTAAGCGCAAAATTTTAAATAATACAAAATATAATAAATAAGTTTTTTTTTTAATCTTAAAAATAGAAAATAATTACACACTTCAAAAATATAAGAAGCGATTTGAATAGATGTTTGCGTTTCACTGCCATACACTTCTAATTCTTCAGGATCTTCAATATCTTTGACGTCAGATGCCATCCAGTCTTCTAAAAAGTCTTGTTTTGATTTTTTACTAGCTGGCTCGTCCATGTTGCTATTAAGAGAATTTTTTAGTATCATTATGTCATTGATCCGTTCAGTTTCCTTTTCTGTAAAACTTAATAACAGGGAATTTCCTAGTCGAGACCCAAGAAACAAATGATTATCTTCACATACACATACCTGAAATGATGATTATTATTGTAGTAAAATTAAAATTACTGAAACTTATCTCATAGTTTAATTATGAGTGAAGTTGTAATCATACTTACACAGGAAGTTAAAACACTAGCAGCTGCCTTGTCAAAGTGAAATCCACGAACAGATCTCATACTGTCAGCAAAAAGAGATAACACGTACAGTTCTCCTGACTTTAATGATATCACCAGACGATCTGGTGAAATAAATGCGACTTGAGAACCTTCTAAGCTTATTTTGACGCCTTCTTGGGGTTCTGAAAAATAAAAGTAATATATTTATGTGGCCAGAAATACATACTAATTCAATTAAATTGTATATAAACTTGCTGGATACATACTGAGAGGAAAGTTTGTACAGTTATCAGATAAACTATTTAAAGATACTCCATAGGGTGGAATACTTTGGTTCAAATAAATTAAAGAATTGATTGCCATAATCAATGTGCCACCGAGAGGTTTTTTGACAGGTACTGCTTGGTAACAATCAAAAGGTAAATTTGAAACAGACCAAATGATTGGATGCACTTTCTGCTGAATATTTAATGATATTGCTACCATAGCACAAGTATCTTGTCTTACAGCTATTCGACTGTGAAAATAAACAATTTGTAAGAATCATTTTTATGGTTTACATTTTAGTTAATTAATTCTTCAAACTAAAACAAAACTTACCCAGGAAAAGTTCTTACTGGCTCGTAGAGAATTAATAATGTAGGTTCGTAATAACCATGCAAAAATTGCAAGTCTATTATGTTATCCATTTTTTCTTCTAATGTTTTCAAAACAATCATGTAGGAGGATAAAATAGGCGTTTTACTAGACTTTGGATTATCCAGTAAATCTCCTTCATCTAAAATTGGATCTCTACGAAAAGGCAAGACCACTAACTTTCTGCCATAGATTAACATTACAGCGCATCTCCCTTCAGGGTCCACCCTGACGATTGGTATGTGATGGTGATTTGTCCAGCCATCCTATTATATAAAATTTCAGTAGTGTCTACTTTTAATAGATGTACAATTTTTTTAGGAGGTAATAATTTTAAGTGAAAGTTATCATGTTTCATAATTCTTGATAGTGCAGTTATTAAATGTTTCTTTAGTCAAAAATAAGGAAGAGAAGTCATTTATATAAAATATCATAAGGCTATTGATGACAAGTTCAATAGAGGTGCAACACTGTACAATAAATATGAATAATTGCAGGCAATGTAGCCACATAATCTTCAAGCTTTATAAACCTAATGCCAGTTGTATTGATGTTGAAGTAAAAGTGGCTGAATTAGACCGTATTATTTGATAAGCTTCATAAACTGGCTTTTATTGCAGATGATGCAGCTGACTATTTCCACAGAGATTATAAGCTTGCAAGTTCACAAACCTTGATCTCTTCCTCTTCAAAGTAATGCAACGAAACCGTCCTGAGGCTATGACTTTCTGGGTCGTACTCTACGACCGAAAGTTTAGCCTCTCGAAAGCTAAGCAGCAAAGAATCCCGGGGAGAATTAATCAGGTGGACAGCCTGCATTGACATGACATTGCCGTGCAGAGTATACTGAGCTAGACACTCCAGCCTCATTTTTGGTGGCCTTGACTCTGTGCATCAAACAAACAAACAACCAAATGTAATGGAAAAGAAAAAGGCTAGACGAAAATAATACAAGTTATCCTTTAATAGATCAAGAAATAGAGGGTCCATCGTTTATGCTTGTAAATGTCAACGTACCGGTGAATTTTTCCTTCTTAGCCGGATCAACATTGGGGATGAGACGAAAGACGCGAATGATGTTCGCACCCGCGACGACGAGGCATTTTTCAGCGCGATTAAAGAAGTTGCAAGTGATTGCGTGCTCGACTCCGGTCGCTGGATGCGTTGTCTTGATGATCGAGTACATGGTGTTTTTGTTTGCGCTGTGTCTATTCGCACCAAATCCACGTAATTACGTGGATATAAGGTTAGGAATTTTAAAGAAAAATGCTACTTTTTCAAATGAAGTATGTCCACGTGAAGTGAAGTTCTCCTAAAAAATACACCAAACACCACTGATGTCTATATGAAAATTCCACGAAAAAACTCCGTTAGCATGAAAACATAGTTTATTATTTCAGTATTGTTAATTTAAAATAAAAATAAGTTGATTTAATACTATATATATTATATACTACAGTGTACTAAATTAAAGAAGGGTGGGTTCTTGAAAAAAATACAATAGTAGTAAATAATTGACCAATACATTTGTTGATTGTTATTTTTTCTTCAAAATTGGGTGTTAGGTACAGTTTTAAAAGGTCAGGGTAAATTCTTTATCTTTATTCTCTCTTTTGTGTTGATATAACAAAAAGAGAAAAAAATTAGAATAAATAAAATATTTTCCCATTTATGTAATAATTTACTTGAAGCCCAAGTAATTAACCTTCACTTGAGCGAAAAACCTATAATATTTTTACTATAAATTGTTCGAGGGTAGTTATGGGACGTAGAGAGAGGGTCACATATTTTAAACACCTACAGACATTGAATTTTATATCACAAAATTATAAAAAAAAAATAAATATATCTTTTTTTTTTAAATTTTGTATTACCCATGCGCGGTTGTGCGCCAATCCGCCAATGGCAGAGAGCACTCTGAGAAGAGGAAATCGGGCGGCAAACTAAGTATGCGACACATTACTCTTTTGACCAAGCTAAGAAAAATTTTAGACTTGTGGTTGTTACAAGATCTTGACATTCAATAATTTAGCTACAATAACCAAGTAAAATTGATTGTTTCCGGTCATTTCAATACGGTCAAGCTAATTTTTTGGTGTTGACATACGAACCAGCTGATGTTTTTGGTGTGGTTATGCGATGCCGCACGTGAAGATGATCGAATAGTTCTCCAAAGTTCATGTGTATTTTTTACTTTTTTGTAATTAAACATTACCATCTTTTCGACCAATAAATACAGGATTTTAAGGAAATATTGTTCGAAGGAGATTTGTTGAAAATGCCGCTCATCAGAAAACCAATGCGTTATGCCCATCCTGAGGGGCATACTGACGTTTGTTATTTTACTGAAGATGAGTAAGTACTTAGATTATTTTTTTCTTCAAGTTATTCAAGAATTCCTCTAATATGTTATACACCTTGTTTTTCCAGAGGCCGGCTTATCACTTGTGGTACAGATGGAGACGTTAGGTCATGGGTTAATTTAATGGATGATGATCCATCAGCCAGTTGTGTTTCTGAGCAAGCTACAATTGTAGTGTCCAAAGTAATTTGTTTAACTGGCAAATTTTCTGCTTCTGTGCTTCTGCTTTTATATGATTATTATTATTGTTAAATCTTGTACTTGTTTTTTAGAATGGCAAACTTTATGTTGGGACTGATAATAATACAGTGCAAATCCTCAATCACCCAGAACTCGAAAAAGAAGGGATTGTCACTAGGTTTTCTGCTACTGTATGTGCACTAGCTACTGCCAAAAACAGCAACTTGATTGTTTCTGGATCCTGGTAAAATAACATGAATTTTCATTTTTCTCTTGATATTTTTTTTTTTACTTTAAGTTTTTATTTTTTTCTAGTGATATGAAAATTCAAGTTTCAAATATTAGTACAAAATACAATTTTGAATTAAGTGGTCATGAAGCTCCAGTATTCGGCTTGTCACTTGACCCACAAGAAGAATTTATTGTATGTTTTATGTAATAGCTAAGGAGTAACTTGAGTTTTTATTTTTTTTTATAATTTTACGTTTCTACCTTTAAAATGTTCTAGACATCTTCAAGTGGTGATGGCACAGTCAGAGTATGGAGTATTAAGGACAAGAGATCAGTTCATACTTGGAACAATGTTGTTCCAAAATGCAATTCCTTTTTCACAGCTAAAGTTTATGGTGTTCCATCCTTCAGTTGTAAGAATGGAGAATATCTCGCTTACCCACAGGGCAGAGAAGTAATTGTTGTGGAAAGATCTTCTTGGAAAGAAGTCTTTAAATTACGAGCTGTAGAAATAAAAAACGTCTGTACTTATTTGGGATATTTTTCTGTTACTAAATTAAATTTTTCTAATATTGTGACTAAATTTTTTAGGAATTAAGTATTTGTAAATTTTCTGATTGTGGAACCATGTTGGCAGCAAGTTCTAGTTATGGTGAAGTAATTGTTTGGAACGTCGAAAGTAAAGAGCTGGTTGGATATGTTGAACATCAACAAAATGCTAAAATCACTTCTCTTGCATGGCATCCAGATGAACCCAAAGAAATTGCGTTTTGCGATGCTCTAGGTCAGCTCAGCTGTATTGAAGTTGTAAGTAAAAATTCCAAACAAAATTAATATTTGTATTAAAAAGTGTATATATTTCACTTGAATGCTTTGTTTAGCAAGTGGCAAAAGAAGACAGGACCCTCAGTGATCTGGCAGCAGATCCTATAATTAATGGAGACACAGCTGACAGCAACCTTGATTTTAATGATACAGATGATGAGGATGATGACAATGTAATATCGTTGAGCAAAATTAAAGCATCTGTAGCTCTAGATGAGGATCAGAAAACTGTATCTGATGTAGCAACGGAAAAGAAAGATGATGAGAAAAACTACATGCCAGAAATTAATTTGCAAGAACCCTTTCAGCCAGGTTCTTCTCCATCTCATCTTTTATCTCGATATATGGTAAGACAACATTACTTTCATTTTAAATATTAGTTGTACTAAAATATAGTTTCAGTAATAACTTAAAGTTGTAAAAAACAGGTCTGGAATGATGTAGGAATAGTCATGTGTTTTACGTCAGAAGACAGGGAAGACAGTAATATAGAAGTCAATTTTCACGATTTTAATGTACATCATTCCATGCACATGATTAATCACTTGCAGCACACAATGGCAGCACTATCCTCTGAAGCTCTAGTGCTGGCTGGACCACCATCTCATGATACTCCAAGCAAAATTGTTGTGATAGCATTACAAGGCAAGACGAGATTTTATTAAGCCAGCAACTATTATATATCAGGAAATGTTTTTAAATTTTATAACTTTGAGGACTCTCTTAAGAAAAACATTTAAATTATTAGGCTGGGGGTCTGGAACTAAAGAATGGACCATGGATCTTCCTGATGGAGAAGCTGCATTGGCAGTTGCTGCTGGAAGTAACTTTGTTGCTGTTGCAACCAGCTTGAGAACTTTGAGGATATTCATGACTGGTGGTACTCAGAGAGAAGTTATAGCTTTGCCTGGTCCAGTTGTTGCTATGAATGGCTATGGGAATAATCTGGCAGTTGCTTATCATTCTAGTATAGGTAATAACTCTGTAAAGTTTCGAAATAATAGTTTGATTGTTTGATAAAATGTCGTCCAACTCTGGAATGATATTAAACTAAATAAATATAAATCAGTTATAATTGTTCAATAATTATTACAGGAACTTCTGGTGATCAGATTATGAGTTTGCTATGGATTCGTGTAAGTGGTACATACTTGAAAAATAATACGTTGCCTGTACCACTTTCGCCAGCTGCTAATTTAATGTGGCTTGGATTTTCTGATCTCGGATCACCCATTGTTATGGATGCCGATGGTATTATTAATATTTTTGACAGAAAATCATCGTTATGGAGAATTGCCGCTAATACAAATAGAATGGCAAGTTAATGTTTTCAATTTTAAAGAATATGTTGACAAAATATCGTTGCATTTTTAAAATAATCACTTGAAAAATTTCACATCAGAGCAAAGGAAAATTCGACAACTACTTTATAATCGGCATCAGCGAGTCCGATCGAAGTGCACGTTGTATTTTATGCAAAGGTAGTCATTACCCACCTACGGCGCCGCGTCCAATAGTTGGAGAAATCCCGTTGACAATCCCACTTTGTGAGCCTGGAAGCGAAAAGACAGAAAAGGAATCTGTCGTTTGGCAGCTTGGAAGTAATCCGACTGACGAGAAAGAAGCTGTGCTCGCCTTGATTGCTGTGAGTATTTGCTTTTCGTTACAAATATTCTTATTTATTTTTAACTAAATTTTTTCTCTTTTTTACAAGTACCATACTTGTACATATCTTTGAAATATCAATATTTTTCGTGCATAATTTTAATTTATTTTCGATTTTGAAAATCTACTAGCTAATCAAGTCTACTAATTCATCATTGTACTGGAAGTATTCGAGACATAATATCGAAAACCACCATTATGAATACACACGCAACCGCACAATGAGCAATATTATTATTTGTATTTATTATTCTTCAGGCCGCTATGCGTAACAATGCCGAGTTCCGTGCAGTCGACTTGGTCCAGCAAATAGCCTCGCAAAAAGTTATAGAGCTGGCAATAAAGTACGCAAGACACATGAACAAAGTGCCCTTGGCCAGGAAATTCGAAACTATTGCTGACAACAAAGATTTTGAAGAAGATAATAAATCATCAACTCAAGAGGATATGTTTAAAGATTGCGTCGAGCCAGAAGAGGAAGAGCCTGTACTGCTAACTCCGTCCTTTAAAACACCTGATGTTGAAATTAAGCCCTTGACTCCAAGTCCGAGGTTTGGTAGAAGAAGTAATCCGTTTTTAAAGAAAAACAATACACTTGAACCCAAAGGTAGTAACGTGACTTGATATTTTTTTATTCATTTTTTTTTTATTTAACGTTTTTCTCATCGATCATTGCAGGTCTTCTGGGTCTGGATGAAATCAAAGAACCACCAAAAATTGCTCCTTCACCAATAATTACCCCAAAATCGAAACCAACGAAACCTAAAACTCCTGCCAAAGAATCGTTTGTCTATTGGTTTTCCAATAACAAGGCAAACCTGGAAAAAAAGATGCCGGACCTATCTGCGACCGAGCTTACAAAAAAAGCTTTTGCTATGTATAATAACATATCGAAAGATGCAGAAAACAATTCCGAGTTGGAAGCAGATGATGCAGAGGCTAAAAGAAAAAGGAAAATCGACGAAGTTGAGAGCAGCGAAAGCAACGAACCGAAGCGATCGGTGATTAGCAAATTATCAGCTTTTGCTCGTGACAATTAGAACAGCTTTTTATTTTTACATTAACATTTCAAGTGCGATTATACTGTCCAAATTTCTTTTAAGGGCACAAAAAATAAGTTAAATCGTAGTATTATGATAGTGAGATGTAAATATTTAGTGCAAGTAATATTTTTATAATAAAAGCTTTTTAATATAAAAAATTGTATTATTTCATTTTGATGGGACTTGAGTGAAAGTTAATCATCGTTTTATCGATTGAAACGCTCGTGTAACACTACAAAACTCTACCGAAAGTTATTTCACCACGTGTGAACAAGTGACACCTTACTCTGTGGACAGCACTTTGTGAAAGTAACGGGGACAAGCCGTGGATGTGTTTGTTTAGGAACGGCGTGAGAAAAACGCACACCAGTTTAATTCTGTTAGATAAAGCCTTTCTATGCGCATAAATTATCACGAGGAATGGCTTTACTTTAATCATGCAATTCGAATGAAAATTTCTGCCGTATAAAACCACCATTAAACGAAAACGATAGTAAATCATGCGTAAATTTACTCAGCGTCGCATTCCTGCATAAAATTTACTTTCAGCCGCAGCATTAGCAAATGGCACCGATTAAGAAAGTCACGAGCTCAGAACGAACTCGCTTAGATTTCGATTTGTTTCTTCCCAAGTAGAGATAATAAAGTATCTCTAGTCCCATCCGATTCAAAGGATGAAAAAAGGCTTTTATCTTGTATCAAGGCAAAGAAGGAGCCGCTCAAATTTCTCCAGCTCACTTAATACATATCGAGCCGGAGATCGGTATAAAATAATCCTTCTAATCCAATGTCTCGATAGATTTTGTATGAGTGTGTTTTGTTACGTACGTGTACCAAGAAAACGTACTTGTAAAGGAGAGTAGGAGAGCGGCGAATCGAGAGCTCTGAGAGAGCTTTGGCTCAGTCGACTCCAACACCTTCGACTGTTACGGTCGTCCTCATCTCTCTCTCATCTCACATACCTAAGCGCGTATCGCGATTAAAGAGCCGAGCCGGTGTGTCTCATCATGCAGAATCCCGGTGATACGGAGGAGGTGAAGATGCAGAGCAGATCGAAAAAAGGTGACATTTTCTTACCGATTTTTCAGAAAATTTATTGTCATTTTAATTTTGGAGCAACCTCATGCGAGATCTTTTTTTTATGGAAAAGTGCACGGGAGAAGGAGCAGAGGAGCGTTCGGTCTAATTTTAAGCCGGCAGCATGCCTCTCCGGTTTCTTGGCAATTGCATCATCGCTCCCTCGATTCTTTGATGCTTCTGTGATAGACTTTGTTGGTATTGTTCGGACGAATTGACAAATCAAAAAAAAATTTTTTAACTTTGTTTTTTCATTTTCGTCAAGCTTTATAAGCTTCTACTTAACTCAATTTTCTGCCTATCTCTCTATATCTGTCTATATCCGAGACAAATCTTACTGTATTGCATCTATCTGTTTATATGTAAGGCTTCGAAAAAATTTATATAATTATTTATTTTGAAATAAGGCTCTTCTGAGCTCTACCCACTATCTGAAAATCAGAATTGCCCAGAATCTATAAGGTTAATCAAAGAAATTACAGTCCATCGTAATTTTTGTGGTTTTTAACAGCTATATACATTTAAAAAATAATTTAATTTTTTTCGAAAATTAGGTAACATGTTTTAAATTTTTGATCAGATATGAAATATATTAATTAAATGCATTTTGGAAATTTTAAATTTAATTTAATCATTGAAATAACTCAAAAAAAATCTATCAAACAAATGCGATTATTCCTGGATACTGTCTATAAACTTTTTAGGTACATGACGTAATACGCTTACTCTAAAATAAGTACACTCAAACATTAGTAAATACAAAAACATTATGGGGCAAAGACAATACCAATTGAGTTGTAATTTTATAGTACTTTAAAAATGTTTTACTTTTATTAAAAGAGCTGAAAAACGTTGTGTGATTTAAATTTTAATGATAATTATTATAATTATTATACCTCAATTTGACAAATTTAATTAACTTTTAAATAAAATAAAACATATTTCACAGGCATGAAATGCAATTTGTTGCCAGGGGGGACGATATCAAAAAAAAGGAAATAAAAAATAGTTTGCGCAGCAGTATCATTAACATACGTCATAAAGTACGTTATAAACAGGTACTTATACAGGCACACTTAACATATATACTTACAGATAAATGATTTTCGTGCTCGGTACCGTGGAACATCGCTGATTTATTAATCATAAAAAAATAAATAAACAAATAAACGAGCATAAAAAAAACTTGTTTATTTTTCTTCAAACTATGTAGCCATAGCTTGTAAAAATTAAAAGGCGCGAGTTCGCGGTGATGGCATATATTTGAAAGAAAGGGAGAGAGAGGCCACGAAAAAGACCCGTTAAGTTTAGGCATGTGCGCCCGAGCTGGTCTTTCTCTTCTCTCGAGTCTGCTAAGTTTTGTAGGTACTTTGTACTTGTACATAACAAATATACACGTGGACGTGCATAGCGCATGCATAATGTTAGCAAGGCGAGAAATCGCAGCCGTATGAAATTCTCTCGCGTACTTAGTGGCCTCGCCAGGCCGCTTGATAAATCGTTGTGTCTATGATGCATATGCGAGCTGTACAGCTTGTTCGCTGGAGCTACTTCAGGTATACATTACTTTGTGGATTGCTATTTTGTATATAAAGTGATCGCATATTATTTTACACCCATACTTCTTGCGTCTGAAAGCTATCTGTTGACTTCTGCTGTCTTGCAACTACCGCAGGTGTGGTTCAGAGGTGATGTTTTGTTGTTTGAAAGAGGTGGGAGTGCGGTTTTTATCTTTGAAAAAAAAATTGCCGAAAATCGATGCTCTTTTTATTGTAGAGATTTTTTTGATTACTTCTTACAATTAGCATGAAGTACTCGACATAAAAAAAAAATTTTAGCAAAAAATTTCCATATGTTTTTAGTTACTTAAAAAATATTTTAACAAATATAAGTAGAACTTTTAAACACTATTTTTTTTTCCTTCGGAAAATATGATTTTTGCTAGTAATAACGCAAAAAAAGTTTCTCGATATCAGTGACATTGTGTTGTGTTTAAAAAAAATTTGAAAAAGTAATTATGCCCACCTTTATGTGCGAAGTAGTTTTTTAAAATATTTTGGGAGCGCTTGTTTTGTCGGTGAATCGTGTTTGATGGTAAATATTTGCGCACGTAAGATGAATAATGAACATCAATGAATAGCTTAAAGACAATCTTGCGCGTTTTGAGTATGGTTATAATATATGCTATACCCATTTTGTTGGAGAAAGTCGTGCGCGTTTTGATTGTTTTCGTTTTCTCGATTGAGCAACTTTTTTTTTTTTTTTTATTTCTTTATGGTATTTTTACATCACAATTGCAAAATCGCAAAATGCTGCGGTCCGCACAAACGTATCCTCTCGTGTTTCAGAAAATTGCTCGGGGACACGCTTAGGTTTAGCAGTCGCTTGCGTATACATGCTTATGTGGTTGAGAAAACAACTATGTGAGGATAAAACCACAGCACAAGACTGCCCGTTTGAGATTCAGAATAAATTTAATGAGTACATTGTAACTATCCTGGGTATGACTTTTTTTTTTGATTTTCGTGTATTGAATCTTTTTGTGCATTTTATGCATACGTGAGCACTTTATAAAGATTGTAACTATTTGCAGAACGATAGTATATATTAGAGAAATATGTATGACATTCGAAAAATGTTTTTTTCATTACTTTGGCAATGCATAATCTTGAAATTTTTTGTAAACCACTCTAATGATTGTAATCGTAAAAAAAAGTAAACGCATCTCTTGGCTGAACGATAACTACCACACGCGTATTGCTTATCTAATTTAATCAACTCTATTGCTCTGAAACTGTATTTTACTTCACCCTCCTGATTCATAATGTATCACCACTCTGCCTGCGAACCAACTTCCACAACATTACCCTCCCCCCTCGCAATTGTCTTTCTTAACATTAATCAAGATGTACTTAAAAAAAAAAAAAAAAAAAAAAAAAATCAACGCGCCCTTTTGCAGGAAAGGGCCCTGTGGACCTGGTGCAGGAGGCGATGGGCTCGCTTGGACCCTGGCACATTATGATCGCAATCGCCCTGTCTCTGGTAAAATTCCCGGTAGCCTGGAACCAATTGTCCATTGTCTTTTTGGCGCCGCGTATTGATTTTGTTTGCGTCTCACCCCTACCCACCGATAATAAAACGATGATCAATGAATGCGAGGTCAATGTTGGTAACGGCACGATGCAAAGTTGCACCAAGTTCCATTACGATCGCAAAGAATTCAAGGAGACGATCATCACGCAGGTTGGATTCCATTTTTCTTTTGCTTTCTCTTTTTTTGCCTTGGGCGTTTAAAAAAATTAGTTATAACTGCTTATAGTTATTAAACACGCTTTAATGAAATAAGTGATCTTATGGATATTGAATTTATCGCTATAATATAATTTTTAACTCAACCACCACTGGACTTACGAAAAAATTATAAAAGAAAATTCTCTTATTGTGATCTGATGTATGTAAAAAAATTATTATTAAGAATAGGTTTAATATTCATTAAACATTAAGAAAAAGGCATAAAAAATGTGACATTTTTCTTTGCATTTACGAATTTTTTTTCATTTTTCTAGAGATATATGTAAAAGGTGACAGTTTACATTGATGTTCGGTTAAGAATTCCTAGCTGGAGTGATTTTTTTGAACTTTTTTATTTACTCTATACAAATCTCTATTATTTATTCACTTCATGAGCTATTTTATTGATTTCACAGTGCATACGAATATAAATGTACATGATAGCGCTAAAGTTTTGCATACAATACAAGACCAAGATAGAATAAATTTCATTAAAAAATTAGCCAAAAAAAAATTGAACGTTGATTTCAGTGGGATTTGGTTTGCGATAGAGAACAATTGTCCAACTTGGCTCAATCATGCACTATGTTCGGCATACTCGTTGGTAACATGATTTTCAGTGCCATGTCCGATAGGTAAATATAAATCCCTCATTAGTACTCTACTCCTTATTCATGTTCATGTCATGACAAAAGCCTCTATAATTGTCATGTTAATATTAAATTTCAGAATTGGCCGAAAAATTCCCCTGATGATCGCGATACTACTGCAAACTCTAGCCGGACTAATGACCGTGTACTCGCCGTGGTACGAGATGTTCTTAACGTTCAAGTTCATAGCTGCTGTGGCCACCGGCGGCTCCATGCTCATTAGTTTCGTTTTACGTGAGTCTTTGCTTTGTTTAGGGAAAAATAATCTATAAGAAAGAAAATTGTCATACTTTTTTTTTTTTATACAACATTTTTTCCAAATGCATTAACGCATATACTTACGATGTTCACAGTGATGGAAATTGTGGGGCCCAAATGGCGCTCACCACTGTCCGTATTGTTCCATGTGCCATTTTTAATAGGCTTCCTGTTGAATCCGCTGATCTCTTATTTAACCCGCACGTGGTACGGATTTCAACTGGCAGTGTCTATACCACCGATTTTCCTGCTCTCCTATTATTGGTAAGTATTATGCTCGCGTCTGGCTTATCGGACTTTGCTTCTCACTTGTCGAACTCTATTTTCACTCTAATGCTAGTAATGCCTTCTATCTATCATATTTTATCATTACAAGTGTGGATGCCACCAAGTAATCTTTGATGGTTCAAAGTTTAAAAATAACTTGGCGCCCCCTTAACTAAGTAGGAAAAGATAGTAAAACGATGAAGCTCAGCAATCATCAAAAAATTTATTTATGCAATTTTGAGATGGTTTTAGTAGCTTCCCGTACGTATAGTATATATATAATTGGAGCAAACGATGCATGTCGTGGTCGAAATAATAGACTTTATGTCACGCAAATTTCCGGTACATAAAAAAAGGAAAAAAGGAAAAAAATTCAGTTGCTATATCTTCTTTCCGTGATTTTCAAGATGACGAAACACTATTCCAGCATATTTTCTATTCTTCTCATTGCATCAGTTTTTATTACAATCAAAAAATATTTTACGATAAAACAGCTCCATTAAATTTTATCTTGAGTTGCAGTTTTTAAAAATGGCGTGTGAAAAACTTGACAAAAATAAAATAAAACGACAATACGAGGTCCATTTTCAAAATCGTTTTTTACGATATTTATTAAACTTACCAATAAAGCATTCTTTCAATCGACAAAGGAAGCGGATGCGCATGCACGCAGGCGAGTCCACAGTATTCTCGATTTCGCAATGGTTTCATTGGAGACATTAATTTGTCGTCGGGCGGCGAAAATGAAAAGTTGCCCGGAGGAAACGATTATTCGATTAGAGACACACCGACTACTGCAAATAAAACAATATGATGGGAGTTCGGAGGGGCGAGGAGGGTATACTCATATCTTTTATGGTTCATTCTCTCTTGGGGCATTAGCTAGCGGCACTTTTTGATTCAGCCGCGGGACAGTTGGGAATGCACATTGTGATCTGTGTCGAGCAATTAAATAATATTTGTGTGCCTTTTGCTGACTATACATGTTTATACTTTTGCTATTTTATAACACCCAGATATGTTCTTTGGACGAGATGTACTTGATAGATGTGGTTTATGAGTATACATGTTAACATTGCGGTGGCGCAAAATGGTGTCATTAACAAAGATTGCGTAAAATATACCTGCCAACCAGAGTGCAACGCGAGAACGCAAAACGCCAAGGATTTTCATGACGCGAGATGATCGCATGATGACCATTGTGTTTAGTTTAATTTAAAACAAATACTACTACTACTACTACTACTACTACTACTACTACTACTACTACTAATAATAATAATAATAATAATAATAATAATAATAATAATAATAATAATAATAATAATAATAATAATAATAAAAAACCAAATTCACAAAACTATAGATACAAAAAATACGACTCATTACTTTGAAGGATAATCCCCGAGTCACCGAGGTGGTTGCTGGCGGTGGGACGAACGCGCGAGGCTGAGGTGATACTGACGAAGGCTGCGGAGAAGAACAATGTCCCCTTGAGTCACGTGTCGGCGGCTATCGAGGCCTACAGCACCAGCTACACCCAGTCAAAGAAATCCGATCAGGAGAAAAAGTACAACGTGACGCACTTGTTCCGCACCCCGAATCTATGCCTCAAGACGATCTGCGTCTGCGTCAATTGGTTCGTCTGCGGCATGTGCTTCTTCGGACTGGCCCAGTACATCGGCCAGATAAAGGGCAATGTGTTCGTCAACTCGGCCATCTCGGGTATTGACAATTTTAACTTCGAGTCGAACTTCGAGTTGACAACTTTTGACGAATTTTATTGGGGCTGCTGTGCGACAAAGGGCCTTTTCTTCTTTTAATTTGTTCCAAGGCTTTGATTATTGTATAATAATTCATGGTAAATCGTTCAAAAAATGATGCGGTGTATTTTGTAACCGGTGAAAGTATAATATATCACCACTTTCTTATTCTGATCTCGTCCTCGAACAACTTTCGCTCTACCGAGATATTGATTAAAAATCGCAAGTAGTCATAAAAATGAGATTCAGTCACCCTATTATAGAGTTTAAAACAATCAAAAGACCTCTTTCTTCACATCTTAACTTTTCAGCGGCGGTGGAGCTGCCCGGCACCCTTATCGTGCTCTTCCTGATCTCAAGGGTCTCGCGGCTGCGTATACTCATGGGTGGTAGCTTTGTCTCGGGGGTGACGCTGCTGCTGATCATATTCTTCGATAACAAAACGATACACGTGATTCTGGCGACTATCGGTATAGCTGGCATGTCGCTCTCCTTTCCCACGGTTTACTTGTACAGCAGCGAAGTTTTCCCGACCGTCGTAAGGAACATTGGCATTGGTGCCGGCAGTATTTGCGCGAGGATCGCAAGCATGATCGCTCCTTTCGTTGCCACCATTGTGAGTAACGTGGCTTTTTTTTTTTTTTTTTTTTTTTTTTTTTTTCAACAAATTGGTAGCGATCCAATTAAATTTGTAACATATCTGTGTTTGGGTGTTCACGCAGGGTCACAAGTATGAATGGCTGCCACCTCTCGTATTCGGCATCGGGCCGATCATTGGGGCGGCTCTCTGTTTGCTGCTGCCGGAGACCATGGATTGCGAGCTCCCGGAAACGATAGAGGAGGCGGAGAATTTCGGAAAGTGAGTCGGAGTTGAAAGATCGTCATTTTTGGTTCTATAGTTCATCGCTTGGAATAATTGCGTGTTTTGTTGCAGAAAAACCTCGAAGAAGAGTCAAGCTTAGAGACTTAACGACATCGAGGGAGCAAAACAAACGCATTTGAGATCATGATGGTTTCGTTTTTTCTTTGCGCATTTGTGGATGATTACGTATACTTTTGCACTTATGCAGGTATCCATTTTGGAAAGTTACATCAGAGATGGCAAAGACTGATTTATGTACATCATTTTCATCGATCAACTCTTCGTGACATTTTCTAGGGTAACATTGAAAAGTTTGATATTACTTTGAATTTATACTTACACTGTCTTTTGAATCTTTCCATACTCTGTGGTCTTGTGTTAAACTATTGAGAGTTATTATAGTTTATTTTTGTATTGCATAAAAAGCCTTAAGTTTTGAAATATCTAATATTGTTATTCCTATGTATGGGTGTGCGTTACTCTTCAAATTTTATTTTTTACTTATATACCCACTGTATTCTCTTAATAGATTAAAATGAAAAACCTTAATTATAAAAACTTGAATGAAAATTGAATTAACTCGTGCTGACAGATCCATTTGGATCGATCATTTAAATAACATAAAGGATTTTGAATAATTTTAAGAAATAGTTTTTTAAATTCGTTCTAGTGAATTAAAAATCATTCACAAATTTATGTTATTTAAATGAAAAATCCAAATGCATCTAAAGGCACGTGTTAATTTAACTTTTATTCGAATTTGATGGTTAAAAATGCTTTTAAGCTAAAATTGAAAAATTTAAGAGGGTGTATGTCTAAAGAATAAAATTGAAAAGATCTACGAAGAAATTATGTATTACTGTACAATTATAATGCATTTCAATGAAGTTATTACGAAGCTTAAATCTGATGGAAAAACGTGGCTTTTCCCAACTAAGCATAGAATAGCTTATTAATATCACGTTATATGTATATTACACAGAAAATATGTAAAATAGTAATATTTTCAACTGTATCAGTTGTCAGTGTGTATGTTTAACATTGACACAATCCCTAATTTACACAAATATCATCTAAAGCTTCACGTCACTTGAAAAACCGAGTCTTACGATTAAAATCTCACAAGTATCACAAGTAAAGCGACAAAAAGTTTAGCACTGCTTCACAATAAAAGTCTATTTACGTTTATGTAGTCGTTTGTTCCGGAACTTTACGCGACAACGGGACTACTCCATTCGTTCTTTTGTGCACAGCGTCAAACACTTGATTTCCGTACTTCACAGTGGTACTCAACGATCCTAGCCACGAAGAGACAATACTTTTGGTTGGCGCAGTTTTTTCCACTAGTTGACCTAGAGAAATCAAATTTATAACTATTGTTAACCATATTTTATGTTTGCTAGGGTTATTAGTATGCCTCACCAACAAGGAACTTAATTATTGACTCGTTGACGAACTGTGGCTTTTCTTGGTGTGGAAAGTGCCCAGCTCCCGAAACGACTTTGAGATTGCATTTTTCCACGTACTCGGTACTCTGGATAATGTTTTCCAGGGACACGTATGGATCGGCGTTTCCAACAATCAGAAGAGTTTTCGTTGTTATTTGCTGATTACCATCCCGACCGAGTCTAGTGTACGGTAAATTTCTGTAATAGTTTATTGGACCAGTCCAATCCTCTGAAAAATATTGCGAATTAGTGCTAAAAATAATTTTTTTTTTCCTTTTGTTTCAGAAGTATTTCACCACCTTTTCGACTAAAAGCGTATTTATACGCTTCGACGTAGTCTTTATTGCTCTTTTGTTCCGTCAATTTTAAATGCTTGTAAGTATCATTAATGACAGCAAGATCTTCCTTCAAGACGTCGATTTCTGGTAAAAATGGCAGCGTACTGAAATACACCCATCTGAATGTTACGAAGCAATACAATTAGATTAATATTGGTTACTGAACTGTAAATAATATACAAAAAAAAAAACGTACTTTCGACTAAATATTGTCTCGCCGGATATGGTGTTCCAGTAAAAATTTGGATGCGGACTAGAGATACAAATGAGTTTACAAACTACGTCCTGGTGAATTGCAGCCATATACCACCCGAGCAGGCCGCCCAAGTCGTGTCCAATGATGCTGCAACTCTTTTCTCCCAGTGACAAAATAAACTGTTTCAGTTCGTCTATCAGTGTTTCGATTCTGTACGAACTTTTGTTCAGTGGCTTGTCGCTGTCACCGAAACCTTTCAAATCCAAGGCTACAACTCTACGCGAAGTTCAGAAATTTTTAGTACATGAAAGAGAATAACGTTTATTCCGCAAGTCATTGTATCTTTTATATTAACGTGTCCGGATGATATGTCACCTATAGTATTCGGAAAGAATAGGAATTTGTTCCCTCCAAGATAGCCAACAGTCTGGAAACCCATGCAACAATAGTATGAGAGGTTTTTCTTTGTTCCCGGCTTCGACGTAATGGAATTTTATGCCCTGCAACAAAAGTATTGACAAATAAATTATAATTCTTATGTAGGTAGTTTAGTATTGCGTACAATAGACAATTAGTATTAGATATTTTTACGCTTGAGCAATAAGGAATGTAAAAATTTTCCAAATTGGTTTTTGCATGTGCCCTTTTCGTCCGATATATGTTTGTTTATTACCTAATTTATCACTTCAAAAGACGCGTTAAATCATAACGTCGACGTATTTGGCGTCGTTTATAGGACAGTCTGAAAACTATTAGTTCAAAAATGATACAATTTATTGAATTTTTAGGTGGGTTTACTTGCACGTTTAAAAATATTATTTAAATTCTTAATTGTTTAACTTATAATTTTTATTACCAAAAATTGTTTTAAATGTAATGCTTCGGTGTTAATTAGAATCTATCTCACAGTTTTAAGATGGTATTCTACAAATGTCAATGGATACACTGCATCATCGATATCGAAGTCGTACAAACCATAATATTTTCATATTTTAATTATGTACGTTTGTTAAACAATCTCAAAAAAATCAAAAGTTTAATATTCATAATTTTTTTTACATGTCTACTATACGAAATTGTTTCAATGCGTCTATTCGTTTTTTGGTTTATCACTTTCTTCTAAAAAGATAAATATCTCTTTTTATCGTATAGTACATAATTAATCAAATATTAAAGAATTAAAGTCTAATGTTATCATAATTTTTTCGTTTTAACTTATAATTATCACTGCTTTGACAATTTCATTTCTTCCGCCTTGAACTTTACAAGCGTGATTCAGTCACGACCCAATGCATTGCTTTCGACTCATCAATCTCTCCGACAATCACATTAAAAAAAAATAAGCCATCGTTCGATGTTCGATAAAGCTTGTGAATTTTGCATACATTGGTTTTAGCATGTTCTTTATCGAAGGTCAAACTGAGTATCTATCTGAGTACTTTGCGCTGAAATCAAATTTTCCTTACCCAAAATGCACTTATCAATCTTTTTCTATGATTATTTGTGACGAAAAATTGTGTAATTTTTATCGTCGGTGCCACCAAGGGTGGACAAATTACATATTTTATCACTCAACTACTCTACTATTATACAATAAATAAGTGCCTCTGAAATGTTTTGATAGTTTGGAAATCATGTAAAATGTAGATCCTCATTGCTGTGTAAATGATTGATTCAAAAATATTAATCGGAGGCAATTTTTTTAAGCCAATGACGATAACAAATAAATACATTCTGACACAGTAATGCAGTACCGTACAGGACTCTTCAGAGGATTATGAATAAACTGAGATGTTAAAAAATTATAATAATAATAATTGAGAATCGTTTTAAATAAGTGTTTTCAAACGTAACAACAATTGTAATTACATTATTTGTTACTAAAATAATAAATATTATTTACCCCTAGGTATAACGCGACACTTATCTTACGCGTGAATAATATTATTTTTGTCCTTTGGCCCACAGACTTTCATGTCTTATCGTCCAAAGCAGATAGTAAGATTTTTAATATTGATTGGATCGACAAAAACGTCAAATTATAATTCAAACGAAAGCACGCTTGGTTCATCAATCTCAGTAACTGTATACACTGATTGCGGTAGCTAACACATAATCGCATATATTTTAACAAGGCAAAAAAAACACATACCTTTAGTTTGATGTACGAGTGCTTCCCGAAGGTGTTGTCAACTAGACAGGGAGGAGGCTTGTCCCTGGGCCTTAGGACAAAAAACTGGTTGGGATTCCAGGCCCACTTTAAAAGTCTCCGTAACACCAAGTACCATCCAAACACGACAGCCAGGAAGCAGAGTTTTACGCGCTCCCACACGGACGCGTGGACGATTTCCATGATGTCCTTGAACTTGCTGCTCCCAAATTGTGATAAAAAAAGCATTCACGGTGACCTTCTCTGGGTTTTCTTCTTCTTGTTTATTCGGTATTGCTCATTTTGCTGATCGAGAGAAAAGAAGCTGCTATCTGAGATTTGTGCTCGCAAACGTCATTCTGGACGCGTAAAAAGTATACTTATACTATCTTGCGTGCGAGCAAAGTGACGATTGTTCTGTACACAAGCGTTTAGATGATAACTCGGAAATTTTTTAGTAAAAGATCACAGCTTACGTAATTGAAGACGAAACGTTTTTTCGCCGATTTCTTGAGTTAGTGTTAATTTGAATAAAAACTATTTACTTTAAAAGTATATTTTAGAATCCCGTGCAATAAATTACACATCACGCACGTATTCTCGATTTATGTCAATATTATCTAGCGAGCAGTGCAAAGTGTCGACAACGAGACTTGCTCGATGGGGCTGTTGTTCTGCTGCTCTGACTAACAATACGCACATTTCCCCAGTTAAGATCATCAGCTCTCTGGAAGGGAAAAAAAGAGAGATAACAGTGCAACAGATTGTAGCTCGAATAATTCGTACGGTACGTATAGATGCGCGGTGGTATGGGCTCTGGCACGTTTAGGCGAACAGCCGATTCTCAACTGCGTTATCTGTGGGAGCGAGATGAGCTTATTTAGAGATAAACGTGAATTTTGCTACTTTTGATGTGTTGTTTTTATATTTACACGCCTGTTACTATGTGTACAGGGAAAGAGGGAAATTTTTTAATCTACGAACGAGCGCATTCAATTTTTAATTTTTAAGGGTCAGGTGTCAGTAAGCTCTGATGGTGGAATAAGTTGTACAATCATTAAAATTATAGTATCACTATATGTTCTATGAAAAATATCGAATACAAAAATTGAAGAAAGGAAATAGTTCCGGAAAATATTAGTCTTGCGATTGTTTCGAAACTGGAGTGAATTTTTACGAGAATTTAAATACGAACTTTACTAGATAAATTTTTATTGGCTAACTAAAAGGTACTTTTTCTGAAACTATTGTTATTATTATGTGAATAAAAATGTATGGCTTGACGGTATTCTACCTCAAAATATTTTTAAAAAAAATCATCTCCAAATTTATCTCTCTTAATATTTCCTTTTCTTGACACCTTCCTAACATAATTTTACTTTGTTTTTCTGTAAACAATAATTTATGCATTATAACATGAAAAAAATTTATAGAAGTTAATTTTTTCTTGGTAGAGAGCCTCTAGGCTACCCCAAATATTTAAAAATTTGAATTTTACAATTCTAAAGTGTCAGAACAATTTTAACTAATAATTTGTTTATAATAAACTTGAAAATTTACTTAAAAATGAATTTTTCTCTGTAGTACTTTAAATAATATTTTAAAATGATGATGGATGCAGCATGCAGGGTTTATTCTAATTGATTCCTATTTCGAAAAATCACAGAGTTTATTTTGTTGGGACTTTACCAAATAATTAACGCATAAAATTACTCATAAAGATTCCAGTGTTTTGAAATCATAAACATGTATTTTTGTTGGTGAAACGAAAAAATATATTTCAGCAAAAATTATTGTAGTAACCAAGTCTGCATTTTCGAAATAGGCGATCGAGCAGCTTGACTTGGTCCAAGACTAAGATAATTTTTTATTTCCAACCATGACACTCGTAGATATAATATATTATATTACTATTTCATTATAATTTATATTATTTTTTATATTACTATTGATTTTACGTCAATATAATAACACCACATTTTGATTTTTCAGTCGGTATTATAAAATTGCAATATTTTTTAAAACCCTGATGTTGTAGGTAGGGTAGTTATTTGATTTATTCATCATACCTACCAGAGATGAATAGCTTTTATTACTGACGTATGGTATCGCAGATTTCTGGTACACCAATTTTAGAAAAAACTTTCGTCTACAAAAGTAAAAAAAAAACTTAATGAATTTTTAAATGAATTAAAGTAAAAACTATAAAAGAAAATATCTTTTATTAACAAAAATTTGGCAGCGGTGGGATTCGAACCCACGCCTCCGAAGAGACTGGTGCCTTAAACCAGCGCCTTAGACCGCTCGGCCACGCTACCATGTGCTCCAAGGGGTCGATATCTACAGATTTAAATGTAGATATCGTATAAAAATAGGTTTTAATGTCATTTTTTTATCATATCTACAAAAGAGGTACCTTCTGACGAAACGAAAATTAGTGAGATGGTTTTGCTTTTATCCACGTTACTGTTTAAGTATAAATTTAATATTGTAGAACTACATTAAAAATATATACTTACATTTTTACTATTTTCTTCTACCAGTAAATATTATTCAAAAATTATAGTTTTTTATGTAAGGGTAGACTCCAAATTTATGCTTAGTAATAATGAAACACTTCTAATTATAACATGTCATCGACAACATCAATCTACTTATAACATTTTTTAGTATTGTACCGTTAATTTTATAAAAATATATTGCGTAATTTTATGGTAATTTTTTGTTTGAAATGTGAACAGTTCAAAGAATTCAATCTGAACCAAGCCTTCCTCAGTGTTCCTTATTTAGTTCTGTGGTATTTTATACAGTTTTGAATGAAACAGTAAACTACAGTTTATGATTAAATCTTGTGAGTCCTTAGTAGTAGTGTTCCACATTATTGAAGAATCTTTAATTTAAAAATTTTTGAAATAACATGTATTATGATGTATACAATAACTATAATGGTTAGAACCTCCATTAATGTATATTTTAACAAAAAAGTACTGTTATGCAACAAGAAACATTTTTTTTTTATAATCATTCTTAGGACTGAAAAACATGTAAATTCTCATTTTCAAATCAGTAGTGTTATTATCATTAAATATATATTTCCCTCACCCCAATATTTCACAGATAACAAAACAGATACTGTGAGTTTGAATTAAAACACCTATACCTGTTCCAAAAATCTAATAATAACCTTCCTTATTCATCGAGAATAAAATTGAATGAAAGTTCATTTTTACGGTATTCTCGATTAAAAGTCAATTCGATGTCTATAAATAAAACATGGTGACATTCTCTTCAATTTTACTTGTATAGCTGACCATCTGTCCATCCTACCGTATGGAAATAGCAAGAACTCCAACATTGCGGACACTTACAGAACACATGTCGTGTCGTGAGCGTAGTATATTTTATATACCGTGCTAGGCTACATCATGTACATGGCGTGTATACCTTACATAAGGATGGTGTTTTAGACAAAAGTGTATAAAAGGGCGGGGCCACTTCGCTTACAAAACGCACACGCGTTTTCCTTGAGCGAATCAAAAAAAGTTGCATGAATCTTATTTTACTCGTGTATAAATGTGTTTTTCAACTTTAACTATACAAATTCATGTGCATTTCTTGCGCATCAGACGGCATGAGAGTATGGTATTTCTTTGTTTTTATTATTCATTGCAACTTTTTTAGTATACTGTCAAGTAATTTTTTTAGAAAGCTTTTAACCAAAAAAGCTTTTAATCTAGACCAAAAAAGTAATAAGGCGTTGGGCTTTATTACTCAATAGGTTTTGTTTACTTGATCAGATTTCCGGCTGGATACGAGATTCAGCACCTCTGTGAAATTACTTTCATATGTGCTTACTTCAATCTGGCCTGATAGTGTGGCAGCCATGTAAAATGTAGACCCTCATTGCCACATAAGTATTTAATAATCTGAGGCTGTCTTTTATACTTAAGAAATAATTATACTTACGTGGCAATGCAGAGGTATACAGGACTCTTATACAGAGATCTTGAAAAGGCTTTAAACCAAGAAAATAATTGATAAAAATACATCTATATAATTTTTAACAAAAAGTATGTAGATGTTTTTTACTCATGTTATTAACATTTATTTAAGAAAACTTTTTAAAATAATTATTTAATATTAAGACTCTTTCAGAGTGCAAAGCCGCTTTCATGACACGAATTTAGAATATTCATAGACGGAGGACAAAAATTTATAGGAACCATGAGATACTGATATTAACAAATTTGTTATTTTTAAACATGTGAAATTAAGCAGTCACGGTTGATTCTTATGCGAAATGGTATCGCTAAATTGGTATTTACGAATTACTTGATTCTATTATATGGGTACAAAATAGTTAATATGTATGACACTGAAATATTCCTACCCATAAATTTGACATTTTATGTTTTAAAACAGCCGTTTATGTAGTGAATTTTTCGTACAATTTTTTTTATACGATTTGCAATCAATTAAATTCTATAATATAGTTATTTATGTACGTACTTCTTTTCCAATTACATTAGTAATTTTTTTACACACAAATCTTCTCCTTTCCTCTGTTCGTATAAAACTTATTTTTACGCGAATTGCTCGCAAAGCCCACAATATATAGTACAGCCCCGACCATTTTGTATACGCACCAGAGGAGCCTTAATACCCGGCTTTGACTCGGTTAATTCGCATTTTTTCTTGACTCCTTACCATAATACACACGTAACCCATACCCAAAAAGCCAGCCAGCCATGCCTCCATTCGAATTTACAGCCCTCTTATCTGTACTGGTGACTCGCTCTTGGTAACTCTATACGTCTCGCCTGTGTGTATATATATATATACTTTTGTGCGAAAAAAAATGGATAGACTTATGCAACATATATAATTATAATGGCTTCAGTTTCTTCGATATATTATAACGCATACAAGTGTGAATATATTTGTACATTGACACGAGGCGACGAGGAGATGAATTCATTGAGGGATTCTCGCAAGTGCAGTTAAGAAGGCGTCATAAATTATATTGGGTATTTGATGATATATATGTTATGCGTACTTGGAAAAATTTAGGAAGAGGGAGTTTGCGGAACAAACTTGGGAAGATGTATTTGGTGAATTCTGCTGTTAATACGATCAGTACATTGTTCTCACATCTTTATTAATAATTGAAGATTGAAACAATGTAATTTCAATGATTGTAAATATAATAATAATACTTTTACATCATACAACTTGAAAATTGACTTTTTATGAATTGAATTTTTTATTATCAAATAATTAGATGAATGTTTATTGGACAATTAAAAGTGACGGGCTATCGGGAACTCGTTGATGTGATCGCGTGATGCAATTGAATCAATTCAAAGTGCCGCGACTTCTGTTCGTTCACAGAAGAGTATCGTCTTGGAAACTCTCTAAATTATCGAAGTTGGACGAGTTAAGAGGTAGAATCCAAAACGTCGTTAATAGTCTCTATTTTGCCAGCTCAATTCGCTTCGTTATTAGTTATTAGTTTATTTTCGTGAAAATAAATTATTAAAATATTGATTTATTCTTCCTTTAATGTGAAATTCTGTTGCATTATTAATGGTGCAATAACAAACTATCAAGTAAACTAATTTTTTGAAAAGAACAAAAGATAACCCAATCATCCAGCAAATCAACCGTTCAAAAATCTGAGCCAACGGAGCAGTTATTACCCTCTTCTTACATCACATTTTGACACCTGTATTGAATGTGGACATAAGGAATTGAAACTTAATTGTTTAAAGTAATCCATCGATGTATAAATAAATAAATAAATACTACTCATAAAAAATATATCAGCTCCTTAGTTATGAACCTCTTATTATTTTTTTTTTGTTTAAAAAAACAAACATGTTAAATGAAGTATAAAATTCAACAGACTCCCGTTATCTCTTTTTTCTTGTATTTTTTAAAAATTAATAACAGCACTTTTGTTTGTTCTAAAACCTGCCTAAAGTTACCACAAATTAGTTTTAATTCAAGATTCAATTTCTTCCCAATGGTGATCCATATGCACCAGCAGCAAAATATGAGTATTTAATAGTACAGAAAGTTAACCATTGAATACACCTTAATCTTTTCTTCATCTGCTATATTCTATTACAAAAAAAAAATCCAAATAAGTCATGCTCGATCCAGATTCCAGAAACTCTTCTACATACACAAATAAACAGTTTCAATTGGAATGAACAACATCCATCACTTAACTCGCAGCTTTCAGCCACGCGACATCCGCGTTCGTTTCCTTGCTGCAACTGAACATACCCATACACACACAACAACAACACACCACAGCTCTTACAAATATATCCGGCGTTCGCACTCCAACATCCTCTCCCCTCCCGCCTCTCGCCCCGAATTAATCATTTTCAGCAGCTTGCCAGTCAAGCTGCTGTCGCATTAGCAGCAGAGCGACAGCGGATAAGACAAATGAACGTCGCGCAGCTTATTAGAACGTAATCCGAGTGATGCTGCTCCTATCCTGCCCTGCTCTTCCCTATCTGCTACCAAATAGAGGATATATTCGTATACAGTGTGTATGAGGGCTGATGCTCTCTCTCCGACGCCCCTCTTTCACTCACTCTTTCTCTCTTTCTCTGTGTTCGTCTTCCATCTCTCGCCTTCATTCGGAAGAGATTAGATTATATCAGTGGAGGATGAGGTAGATTCGCGAGAGAGTGAGGGTGACGAGCTTTTTTTTGGGAGGGACGGGAGGCGCCATTTTGGTGGTAGTGTCACGATACGTTTCTAAATACCTGTACGTAAGAATTAAGTTAGGGCCAGCGTAGCGAGGACTTTTGTTTATTTCGGCTGCTTGATGACGGTGACGAATGTTAGTTCTACGAAGTTGAGATCGAAAAGTTTTGTCAAAGGACAGAGCAAATTGATGTGACTTAATTACTTTTGAATATATTTTTTTTTTCTTTACAGAATAAATCTAATGATTCTTACATAATTTTTTTTCTTGTAATAAGCCATTTTTAACTTCATTTCATTGATTAATAATTCGTTTTTTATTGATCTCAGTGTTCAGAAGTGTTTCAGCGTCTCAAATGTTTCTTACAAAGGAAGCAAAACGATACTAAAATTTAATTAATTTATTCAATTGTAAGAAGGAAATAACGCTTTTAAAATGACCATTTTCTATCGAGACCTACCATCTTTCTTGATTTAAAATTATTATATTTACATATAAGGGCTAAATAAATATACAAAAACCATAGCTTATGTTTAAATCTATATTCATTATAGTTAAAACAAGCATCTAGTCTTATAATTTATGATACTTGTAGATTATAGATAATTCAGGATTATATTAAAGATACGTGAAAGTGTGGCTGCGTATATTAATATTATTTCAATTTGCTTAAGTGTGTTAATTTCGTAAAATATTTTACATGCTCTTTTCCGCTTATTTTTGACCTAATCAAATGTGTAATTTGTTATTCACTCAATTAAAATGAGTTTACTATAAACGTTTTTAAAGTATCTATAACAGTAGTGAATTGCACACTGGAGGAGTTTGTAATATTTCGTCCTTACAGAAATTATTCAAAAAGTTATGACAATCATTTTATATTATTTGAAATAACGTGACAAAGTTCGAAAAAGGTTCAGCTTGACAAGTTTTCAAGAAATCTAATTGCAAACATTGTCGGTTATTCATAGGCTCTTATAAAGACGTTGTTGTGAATTGCTTACAAAAGTTATTTTATATTTTAACTCCAAACGTAGTTAATTTTTTACGCAACCGTACATGAAACAAATACTTGAATGGTAACTTTAATTAAAACCATTACAAATTTCAGTGAGCCTAGCTTTATTCTTTTGTACATTTTTGTTGTTGTCATTTTCATTTTTGAGATTTGCTGTACCACGATAAGCCTCTGAAATTTAAAAAAATATGCAGAAAAAGTGAGTAAAAAATGTCACAGAAAATTACAGACTTAAGTGACTTAAAATAACAAATTTTAGCATTCACAGTATATGAATCGTCCCCCAAAAAAATCATCCTCATTAGGCTGGCACCAAAAAGTGGGAGAATGTTTGATCAAACGTGTGAAAAAAGAGTTTTTAGCGATAGTAGCTACTCCTTACGCTCTTTATAGTTTTCATAGAACTTACACACGAATCAGAAAGTACCTACATGTGAAGAGAATAGTCATGTATGCAAGTAATACAGCTTCATATCCCACGCAGGATATTCATTATGGGGAGCTGTCCATTACGCAAGAGAGAACGTTGTCTGGTCTCTGGTAACAAGTAGGACCCTTTTCGACGTATATATATGTATACATTTATTCGTACTCACGGATACAGATATAGATGCGAATATCCATTCTCGGGTTCTCTCTTTTATGCTCCCTGTCGACTCGTTGCAGTATGTATAGCCGCGCATCGCACGCCTCTCCATTTTGTTATCCCCCTATATATACACCCATCTCGAGAAGAGAGTTTCAATGTTGTAACCATGGAGACGTCGCGTTTTCGCAGCGGGGGATTGTACCAAGGAATGACGACGTCCCAGCTCTCTGTTACTGTATAGGTAGCCTATATGTATGTATACTTTCATGTCTTAAAAGCTAGCAAAGCATTTTTTTAATTTTTTTATGCAGATAATTTTTATTTTATATACGATAATATATCCTGATCCAAGACTTGTTTTCAAAGTACAACACATTATTTTTTTTTTAGAAAAAGTTTTGTAACAAACTGTATCGAATATCGACGCAATACGTTACGGTTATGTTTTCTTTATGCGCACATATTACATGGCTAATTGAATCCCACGATTTTCTTGACCAATTTTATTCTAACGGAGTTCATTTGTATTGATACATTTTTTTTTCGAGTCTAATAGCTATATTCACTGTACTGAAATGATCATCACTATAATAAGTTACAATTAAACTGTGTCAAGAGGGGGGGGGGGTATAAAAGATTAAGCATAACAACTTACGCTAATAATATTAATATTCACGTAACAATAACAAGTATAAAATTTTATTATTAGTTAATATTCATAAATTAAATTTTTTGTACATAGTTCATTTTTTTTGCTTCGTAACTAATCAATACCGATTTTTCAAACATGCAAAAAGGTTTCGCAATTATTCGACATTAACTCTTTTTTTTTAATTAACAGCATTTTCTGTTTCATGCTCCTTTCGAATCCTGTCTTGTTCCGAGTATAATCTTGTATACATTTTAGAACTAATTAAATGATTCAGAGTAACAATTTAACATTTTAATCTCATGTATTGGATTTTTATCCTTACAATAGTGAACTTGATTTGTTATTAATTAAAATGAAGTTACTAAAAGTTTTTATTTACGGTTTGCTTATATTCTTAATATTATTATTGCAGTACAAAATTAAATTATATTAATGATCATACAAGTAAACAAACAATGTGTTAGGAATAAGTTTACATTCCCTAATAAAACTAATATTATCGTTACCTTAAAATTATCACATACCTACCTATTATATCTTAATTCTTGTTGTATAGCCGAAGTAGTTTATACTTCATCAATTACGAAACAAATAAAAGGACTTGAGTTCCATATCAATTAATCATTTAAAAAAGAATCGCAGTCCTTTTGAATTTTTTACAATTTTACCTAATCTGTTTAAACAAAAACTTTGTATTTGCTACATGGAAAAGAAGGAGATCGTAGTAAAATAAATTTCTGTAAGAAGACAGGTCCGTATTGAAACCATCTGGAATCTTTAATTTATATCTTGATTTGATATTGAACTGATTTTTCAAGATAATACGAAACAAGATTAATATTTTCTTGTGTCTTGTGACAGCCCTTACCACTCTAGACTGTACCGCAAAAACGAGATGACGGACTGCGTTGAAAAGCCGTCTTCGTTGTGGAGCTTAACTTGGCCACAGTAAACGAGAAGGATTTCAAGTTAATTAAAACTTTGATATTTTAGCGAAACCAGTGAGTGTGAACAAGCGTAGAAGGCAATTGGTCGTGTTGTGGCTGCGTTAATTATTGGTCTTTTTCTTTCTCTTTTTTTCTACTTTTTTAGGACTTTGGTATTAAACTTTAACGCTAATTTCTATTAATAAAGATGGAAATATTAACTAATAATGCTTTTTTTTGGCATATGAACCTAAGATTTTTGGGTAAAATATTTGTTCATTTTATATTGTCAAGTTTTGATAGTCCACAGGATTTTTTTAAGATCAATGTTTTTACATAATGCGTTACATAATGCGTTCTTACATTTGTTTAACTTTTTATTTGAAAGAAATTCGTAACTTCAAATAAAATTCAATCCATAATAATTAATTAAATATCCAAATGTAACAGTAAGCTGACTATTATTGTTCGCAAGATAATGTCGATCGTAGAGAAGTTACGTTGAAATGCTTGGATCATTTTTATATTTATGCAATTTTTATTATAAAAATTTTGAATTGCTTTACTATACTTCCTGAAGTTTTTGATTTCAGCACATTTGTGCAGTCAAACAATAACTGTACGTGAAAATTAAGTAAAAGAATTTTGAAGCAATTTAACTTACATATTAATATGTAAAAGTTTGGATAACGATTTATTGTTTATTTAAAATCAAACAAGACGTATCAAGTTATTGAGTAATTTAATTCAATGAGAATACCTATAAGAAGGGAAAATAACATCATAATTCCATTTTCCATCTGAAAAATCACCGGGACTTTCAATCTCAAGATAAGAGATTTGAAGAAAATTCGTGCTCTCAGAGCTGTCAATCTTCCGCGGCACCGTTTGCCAAATGGCCAATAAGTCAACGAGGTCCCGTAATGAGATCCTCGAGATAAATCTCGTAATTATCTACTATTGGCTCAATCGAATTGGGCTTGTTCCATCGTCACAGTTTACATTTTAATTAATTACAGTATTGTTTTATCTGTTCTAGATGCAGTTTATTTGCACAGTAGTCTTGAGGGTTATGACCATGTGTATTTTTCATAAATAGTATTTGCTGCATTGATTTTACACAAATACATTATGACGCGAACAAGAGGACGCGTTTTTTTGTATGCATTCCTTATAAATCTAATAGTATTTGGCTGAAACCACGTAGCAATTTGCAGCAACACCGGCCTAGAATCGTTATTATTTGAATGCAGTTTGATAAAAGGCAGAGAAAGAGAAAGAGAGAGAGAGAAAGTGTAAGGGATTCGTTAGTTATAGGCGATGTCACGAACGCAATTAGTGAATGATTCGTAGAGAGCAGCGGGTCGAGGTCCTTGAATGTAACGACGAGGGCTCTCTAGTCTTTCGAGAGCTCTTACGGAAACGACTGCATTGCTCACTTGCTTGCTGCTCGTCTATATCAGCCTACCTGGCTTAAAGTATATATGCGAGTGTTATGCGCGTGCTAAAATTTTGCAGTCAAGTAAACAAGAAAAAATAACTCTACAATTTTTTACAGACTCTCTTATATTTTTTTGAATCTGAAAAAAAAAATTTACATCTTTTGTTGCTTTAAACATCGCTAAGATTTTTAAAATGAAAGTAATTTATGTACAAAAAATATTTGTCAAAATTTCTTGGATGTTTAAATTTTTTAGCTTGTTTAATATTGACTGACATGAATTTGGAAATGAGTTAAATTTTTTTTCGCTTGTTTAATTATTTATTAATCAAGTTATTTTTATATCACTCAGAAAAATATATACTTGGCCAACTTTTTGTATTACACTTTGACCCAAGTTCTGCCGTACACCAATCACATAAACATGACAATAAACTGTCTGTTTTCGAGATAAAATCGGAACCAGTTTAAGATGGAATTTTGACACGTCGTCAGCTGTCCAGTGTCGACTTGTACATCGTTATTCATGAGATATTTTAACTCTTTACTATGTTTTAACATGGCTGAATAACGCATTTTAATCTTGGTTTTTTTTTGTTTCTTGATAACATTAAAACTTACCCGTAACGACCACCTTCAAGATTCTCCTTAAAAAATTTTTCTTTGAACTCTGTTAAAACCTTGATGGTAGAACTTTCATAAAGTCCAATTCGTAATATTATGTAGATAGATGATACGGTTTTTATCTTTAATTTTTTCAAAGATCGTAGATAATAAATCTAACAAAAAATTCTTGCTAAAACAAATTTTTTTTTTTAACTAGAAAAAATTGGGAAATAATTTTAAGAAACTCAATCTCCAGCTCTGTGAAAGTGTTCTTTCGATTTTTATAGAAATTAATGAAAAACATTAATTTTTCACTACGTTCATAACAATGATAAGAAAGAAGTATAATGTAAAATAAAGACACGTAGGTACTATATATACCTGCTGTACAATCCCAGGGAATAAACGTTTTTTTTCGAGAGAGGAACAAATATTCAAAAATAAGAAAAAAAGGACTTATATTTCAGAATCGCACATAATACGCACAATATACGGGCATGTATAGCTTACAGATTAGATCTCTAAAGCCTCGAGAGCAGGGTAGTTCTCACCACTGGCTCTACATCCAAGAAAATCTTTAGCAGCGTTTCCGATACTCGTCTCGCGTGCCTGAACGCCCAAATACACCCAAACTAATGCTGCTATACATAGCTAACAACACAAAATTATGATCACGAGAAAAACGCGCATATGGGTTTAATACACGTACAGAATGTAAGCGGACTCCCTATTAAAGCAACACCTTTTGAGAGGGGGGGGGCAGACGGGTGAGATCTATTGTCGTGACATTGTTGTGGCTCTACCAGGCGTATACGACACATTATGATTTTTCATTGTTGTTGGTATTCTCTGGGTTATAGAACAGCAGTAGCAACTACTACAATACTCTTGTGTGTACGCATACTACAACAACGACGACGACGAGTTATACGAGGCTCTCTAGGCTAACACCTGGTAGAGGTGTTATGTTGCCGCCATTTTCCATTATGAAGATAATTTGATACGTATCGCGGATGCAAGGAACCTCCTTCCCCTATCCTACCCTCATGCGCGTCGAAGTATATAAGAGGAGGCTTTTATGGTCCCTGCTTGTGGTCGATGCTATTACTCTGGTCTTTGCTGCCAAGTTCAAAGGGAACAGAATTATCGCTCCAGCGCGTAGAAATAGCAGTTTGAATCTTTTGAGTTAGTGCTTACGGTGATTACAAAGTTTGCATATTTTAAATAAGTTATGTTTAAGGTTTTTTTTTTTTTTTTTTTTTTTTTTTACAAGTGATGTTTGATCCATTTTATTGCGAGTATCTGTTGATTAGTTATTTTAAGTCTTCTTTAGAAGATTTCATAGTTGAATTAAATCTTTTCATGACAAAAATTTTGTTTAAAACCGATCGATTCGACCAATCACTGTATTGAGAAATTCTTAAACTTTTCTATGTACAACTTCAGTCATACCTCCTAGGAGTAATAATAATAAAAAAAAATTAAAAATAACTATAAGTAGACATTTTTAAAGTATTCATTATTAGTATTAAGTCAAAAATGTTCATTTCTGATCAACTTTCATTACGTTATTTACAATAAAAAATACTTTAAAACGCATTACCTTTCGCAGACTAAGATGGAGCGCACAAAACTCCAAAACTCTCCTAAGAATCCTAACGTGATTTTGCGCGTTGAAAGAAGTAGAAGAATATGAAGAAAAACGTCTCTCCACCCATCTCACGAGTTTATGGTATATAAGGTGTATATAAAGAAAAAGGAGGAAGAGTCGAGCCTCACGTTTCAGCAACGAAAAAGAGCGAGAATTTCGGTCACGTAGAAACGTTGTATAACAAAGTTATCACTTCTCGTACGAAGTAGTGTAGTCTCAATACATACGCGTACACACACATACACACACATCTCGATTTAGAAGCCATTACCATCGTTGAGGTATTATGTACTATCAAGTGGTGGGGTAGCAAAGCGTTGACAAGTAATAGTATCTAAGTACCTTGATGACAGTTTGGACGCAAAGACTGTTGATTTTATTTGGTCTATTGAGGTTCAATTTCTTACTTTTTTTCGCAAGCAATAAACAAATAATTGATTTTAAATTGATTGATATTTATCAATCCCATGGCAGCTTCGTGTGTAACTGTGGACTGACAAGATGTGTGACTTGTACAACAGATAATTTTTTCCATACTTGTAGGTTAGTTCCACACTCTACGGGAGCTTATTATTTTTTCTTCTTTTTTTCCCTTTATTAATAATAGTTGTTAATTCTTAACTTATTATGTATCTCTATTAATCCTAGCGTATTAATTCATTTGGGTCCACCCACACGAGAATAAAATAATTTAAAAAAAAAATTTTTTTATTAAAATTTATTGATAAAAATTAATCGGAAACGATTCATGAGATCCATCCTTGCTTATTACGGTCAGGAGATTAAAATGCATAAAAAAAAAAGGGTGGATCCATGAATCTAGATCGGCCGAATCGGGGACATATGGATTGATCTAGACTAAAAACTTTATTACCTACCTAAAATAACGCACAAAAAGTTTAGTATTTACCCAAGGCGTTTCTACTTCTAAACGAGGAACCGCTTTGTTCAGGATGTATTTTTTATTCCACCGATCTGTCGTATTGTCAGAGTAAGCTTCGTAAGTCATGGAACGGAAAATTTTCCTGACCACACAGTATCTTTACCATAACACCAAGTTATATAACTGTATAAAATAACATTTACGACTGTCAATGTTATGTAAGTTATGAAAGCATTCTATAATTATGAATACGGCACAATTTTTTGTATCCTAATTTTTTAAAAATCTTAATAATATGCTATTTACGCAGAAAAGACTAACCATTAAAAATAAAATTTTCTAATACTATCATTTCAAACATTAACAGAGAGTAAATAAAAAATTCCAACGAAAAGTGCGCAAAGTAGGTGTGAGCACTTTAGGGTCTCGTCGTTCTCGTCGGGACTTTATGCTCCCCCTCCTTGTTACTCACCCTTGCTGTCATCTCCTCTTCCTCCTTTTTCTTTTCTGAGTTCTCGTATAGATACTAAAACCAACCAACCAGCCAGTCAGCCAGAGCTTTCTCTTTCTTTATAACGCCTCTCGTAACGCACCTCGAGCACGTAACTTTATTACGCGTATATCCATTATAGCAGCTGCAATTCATACGTCAAAAGATTGCTCGGTTCGGAAATGTGCTTTTGACTTGTTTCTCTCTAACGACGCTAGAGAGAAAGAGAGAGCGTGCGTACATTACGATATTATAATTTATTTCATTAAATATTTTTTGATGATTAAGTAAAATTTTATATAAAAGTTCAGTTTATTTTCAGAATATTTCTTTTATTAATAGTTTTCCTGTTTAAAATTTGTTTCAAAGATTAATTTAAAATTATAACACAGGTTTTAAAACTTTATACTCTAGCTTCTTAGCCACGTTGTTACTTCAAATTAGTAGCTAATCAAATTGTAGTATGATAATGTTAATATTTAGGCATGAATGCTCCATACAAGTAGAAGATACTTTTCCTAGTGCAAAAAATTAATTATTTAGTGTGTACAACAGTATGGGGTGGTCTGGTTTGGTTCTATAGAGTACGTTTTACTGTACGAAAATACTCAGTTTTCAATGTTTTATTCAGTAACCACATAACATCCTGAAAATACAAACTAAAACAACATTTGCACCCGCCCAATAGTACAACAATACTTCAATATCCCTTAGATCATTAGTTTGTATACATACACACTTATTTTGTGTACAATCTCACTACATAGATTTAAATCATAAAAATATTTTTTCTATTTTATGCATTTATTGAGTATTAAAATTCTTGTGGTATATGTTAATAACTTATTAGGATAGTTAAAAGTACTAATTACGCGCGAGAACATGATTATTTGTGTCTAAGCATTTACAAATGCAGGTGCAATTGCCATCGGTCTTTTCCCTCATTTCATGTAACGAAATGCATTTTTTGTATCATCCAGAGAAGACTAAACAGTCCAATTCGTCGTTCCTGTAACTTTGCCACTACAATTCCTCTGATTTACTTTTTTTTCCCATCATCAGAAAGAAAAGGTAAAAAAATAAGAGAAACAGCAAGGAGCACAACGGCGTTGTCTCGCGAAGGAAATGACATGGAAAATGGCAAGCACGCTAGCACAGAATACCTTTTTCCGAACAGGTAATTCGAAGGATTTCATGGTTTTTTTTTTCCCGCCCATCTGGGATTTCCTTGCGAGCGAGTAACAGCTATGCACGTACCTGCACACAACAAAATGGCAAACAACAGCCAACAACCGAACGAACGTCGACATCCCATCAAGCGACTTCCCTCCTATTTTTCCACTTTTTTTTCCTTTATACACCGCTGTATGCCTGTATAGTACACGAGATAGAATATACATATACAAAGGACACAAGGAGGTGGGGGGTGGTGGTGTGGCGAGGTTTGCGCGATTGCTTTTTGTTTAGCGCAGGGGGGCCAGCTTCTTTTGTTTCCCGCTCCTGTGCGACTCGCCGAGGAAATGACAAACAAATGAGAGAAAGAGTCGCTTTTGCCTGG